>NW_026849472.1:0-140436 GCF_030869305.1 Colletotrichum tamarilloi | reverse complement strand
CGATCCCAATACGAAGTTCGCGAACATCAGGGATATCCATCGGGCTCAAATCGAAGCGGGTGAAAAGGAGGTTATCACGGCTGAATCCAGCGACTCTGAATGCCCTAGTGAGGCTGGCAGCTGTATTGTAGTGGGTGTGGTTGAGGATCAATAGTTAATAGTAATGAGGAGGTTGGGTTGTGATCCCATCGTTTTTGTGGTGCCAGAAACAGGGGGGTGCCAGGAAGTGGGTATGTTGACTTATTTCTGATCGGGAATGTCTTACTACCTTCGGATACCAGGATCATGGGGTAAAGATAATAGCATCACGGCCTGCTTCCTATTCGTCAGTGGAGACAACTTGGCAACTTGACCTCCTGCTTCAGGACTGATCCCGATCGTGTTCATGGGGTTGCTTGCGTGGCTAGACTAGCCTTGGCTGCCCTATTTGCAAACGGCGAGGTTGAAACGTACGCTACTCACCCAGTTACCCCACAGAGTAACGTTGCAACATCACTGGATAACTCTGAAATGAGGACATCTTACCTCATGGCAATGGCTGCATGACAGGGAGAATGTAGACATGTCCTCGGGTTGAAGACGGTTGGTGCGGTGTTGACAAAGTGCGGCTGGTCTAATGGCAACAGCCAGGATACCGAAGCATACCGATGAAAAGCATTTCCACGCCTTTTGCAGGTATCTACGAGCCATTTATCTCTCGTCTCTCAAAAAGGCCCGATACAACTACTGAAGAAACATGTAGATGCTGATTTGAGACTAATATCTCGCTCACCCATGTTCCTAGCCTAATCGCACAATGAGCAACCAGCTCTTCTTCGGGTCATTTCACAGCGAGATCTCCTGGATCCGGGTGGCCAGCCTCGAGAATCTTCACTCTTGAGCCCTGTTCACTTAGTGTAATTGTTCATCCAGCCAATGCCCTATCGGCTAAACATTTTGAATGAGGACTCCAAAACTCCAAGACTCCAGGCTTCAATGCGCAGTAAAGAAAGACGAACTAAGTTCCGAAAGTGCTGGAAGTCTTATCACAAAGACATAACGTGGCACTTGAGACTTTGAGACGTGGCCATGAACTCTCGGCACTTGATTCTCTGTAAGGCTTATGGATGGCGAGAGCATTTCTCAATCCATCTACACCGTGTTCCTCGTCATTTCACGTATTGTAAAAGTCTGGATGCCTTGAGTGGAAAATTATCATTTAAACGTCTTCCAACAGTGGCCATCAAACCCGACTTCAAGTTATGTCTCGAAGTGTTTGTTGGCGAGCAGATATGAGAGTCTCCCCAAATAGATGGCGGTATGGCTTACTCTTCCCCTGAGTGAAAAACTTCGCTCCTGCTGAGAATAGGGGTATTTGGACCTGCCAATAGCCTGACTCGCTTGGACTCTCCCTACCGCCAAGCGAATGCGAGATCTTGGATTTGGACGCACTTGTAACCAATGAGAACTCCCGCAAGCCGAGAGATTTCCAAATGTTGGTCGTCAGCTTCTTCAAAGTCCACAGCAATGCAATGTCGCGCCGGGTAGGCGGAGTCAGGTAGCCATCTTGTCAAATGTCTCGGGAGTCCCTGAAGACGCACCGTGGAATTGGCAGGCTGATGAAGTAATGGGATGGGGCGTTACGATCTAACGCATTCAGAGTCATTGTCATGTTAGTTGTCACTGTTCAGTGAACAGAGTACCTATGACGAACTTCCATTGACCCGAGTAAGCCTTTCGACATCCGCATGAGAGGTAGATCACCTGCAGCAGCGGAAGTTCTCCACCAGTTAGAGGCAACTCACAGTCTCATATCTCATCGAAGGAACCGCCACAATGACAACCGATAGCTTAGATGGGCACCACACAAACATCAGCAAGGGAACAAAGGCTTGGTATAACTGTGTCTAGACTCCACTGGCCTAGACCTTTCCGTTCCGGTCCTCCCACACACGTCTGGGCAAGCTCGACTGGTTACGGAGTCGTCGGCTCGAACATCCATCTTAACCTTGTACAATCGCCTCAATCGCTTTCAGCGTTGATTGAGCTTCCCAGGTTCTCAGCAGGAAGTTCATCATTAAGTCGGATAGCATTGGACTACTTTACTATAGTATACGTAGACCTGCCAGTTTTCCCTGAGAGCGAATCCCTAGGTATCCGTACATAGTCAGTTTACACACAATCGCCATTTCTGCATCAAGCTGATGGAATCTGCAAGCACCTGAATTCGAGATAGACTGAGGGGTCGTAGGGGCTACTTACTGCATCCCATCAAGCCTCGTCGCTACTGATCTGCTTCTGTCAATGCGCGATCCTCCACAGCACTACTTGCAGCCTTCTACCATCTCGAACCCGAATTCTGTGTACCAGATAGGCCCTCTCATAAGCCTGTGTTCGTGAGTCGTGACGCGTTTGCATGGCGCCGGGAATCTCCTAAACTAGCCCGACTAGCTTCTCTTTAGCAGGACACGCCACGGTACGTGTCTCAGCCCGCTTTTTCAACATCAACTAGCATCTAACTAAAGTAGGTTCTTCTTGGCATCGAATGATGGATCGTCGAGGCAAGTAGGACGGAGCCGGACTAAGTGGGACGCTTGCCAAAGAGACGTGAAGACTTGGAAGTAGGTTCGTGATTGTGTCTGGGGAAGATGCTGGGTCGGGATCTTCATGTGAGCTTCAGCAGTAGCCAAAATATCCCGCTCATCCGTGTGTCTAGCTTCTTCGCGCAGTGAAACGTAGGTCCTTCTATGAGTCATGTTCATAGTGCAGTGAAACTTTGGCTCCTTGATCTCACTTATCTCTCCACTGTCCAGGACTGCTCTTTCAGTTGACGAATCGGAGCTAAGTGCAGAAACGACACTTCCACGGCATCCTCTCAACTTGGAAACAAAAGTGACTTGCCGCTCAATGTAACCTGCATTGAGATTCTATCCTAATTGCTGCTATTATAGCAACTCTTACTATGGGCTATTTGAGTTTGAATACATTCTCCGAGTAACGCAAACCGAATATTTACGGGGGAAGAGGGTAAATTTACCACAAGTAGAAATCATTGACGAGAAAGGGAGTCACTTCACTAGCTGAATCACTTTTATTCTGTCGCTCACTGACCTAAGGTAAATATGTCAAGTCATTTCTATTGCAGGAGACTACCAAAAGCCCCTCGGTGTGCTGACATGGAATGAGGAGCCTTTAGCGTTGCCATCACCCGTCCAGGGCAAGCATGGATAACAGAGATTATTGAATATCTTGATCACATTTCTGATCTCATGACAGGTACTAGAAAGGTAAGGGACACGGAACGTGTTGAGATGTGCAACCCAACAATGGTTGATATCGGCTTTAGGGCACTGAACGTATAATAGGGGCTTCCGCCCACCTCGATATCTCTCGTCTCTTTGAGCAATAAGCCACCTATTACACTACCAATACATTCATTCAACAGAACGACAGAACAAGCCCCTCCGAAATTCCTGAAAGCGCCGATTAGTGACGGCTCACCCCATGAACTACTAGTCAACGACTGATAGTGAAGTCGAGCCAGGAATGCGACAAGTAGTCCTAACGCTACACACTGTTGAGGGTTGAAAGATGGGTTATGTGACCTGTCGACTGCCTCGCTTCCTTGAATGCATGCTCGCTGCCATGAAAGCTACCTAGATACCTCAGGCCCGACACGCTTTCACACCAAATACCTGCAAGAGCCCGTTACTTCGGCTTCCGGCGCATCTTTCAGTGACATTTGCCGAGCCACCTCTGTAAAGGCCCGCAGAGCACAATGCCGCGTCCCGACACCCGATTGCAAGATGCAGGGGGGGACTGATATAGCCGCCCGACTGAAAGACTTTTGCAAGAAAAAGGGTCAGGGGCCTAGCAGGCAGCGCTTCCTTCATTTACAGTGCGAGCAGAGTTAGAAGAGACACGTTGATCATCCCTTTCCAACTTTTTTGGTCGCATTCGGTCTGTAGCCTGGACCAATCAGAGGGTAGCAGTCTCGATTGACGTGACATCTTGATACAAGTGACAGATGTCAGGTATGAGAAGCACAAGCATCCTATGATAGTAACACAGGAGCGGTATTCTGGTATGACCGCCAGCGAGGGTCGAATTTTGTGGTTCTCATATGGCTTGCAAACTTCCCACTTGCATGAGAGGCAGTTTTCCTCTCATCGTCAGACTCATCTAGCCCCAGAGATGGAAGAAGTCCCACATATCTCAGCCATTCGGCATTGGCAACATTGACAGGTCATCTGCAGCACAGGGACTTGGCCCATCCTCGCAAACAAGGGCAATCAAACGTCACTAAGCTACGTATGGCTGAGGTCTAGTCGGTACGTCTAACTTCCACACACCGAGGTGTGAAGAGAATGCCTTCTGTCACGTCATTTTGAGCACATTAACCCGAGCCTACTTGCTGCGTAACATGTATGCAGATTGTCATTGAGGGACTGTTTGGACCGTTCATGACAGAATATGCTCTTCAAAGTACCAGGGACTAGGCTTGGTTTCAATATTTGAGAAGGATCTTGGAGAGTCTCATGGCGCCATGAACCCACCACAGGCCTCCCACTGGAAGTAAAGGATCATCTTCGAATTTCATTGATATACCGATGCTTCTCCTATCACCCTACCTTGCTTCAGTGCAGCGATGAGAAACAAGTGGTATTCTTTCAAATTTGTGGTAGCTGACGCTGTAATCCGCCGGCCATAAACTGCAGGCCATATACTACGATGATCACGAACGTACTGGCTGCGAGATTTATCACCAGTGTAAAGGCAAAAGAGAGTATTTTACGGGGTTCTGAAAACTGACAGGGTTGCCCAAACACCATTTAAGGGCGGGGCACTACCCATTTCTTGTCACCAGTGTAAAATACTTCTGGGAGCTCGCTTCTTTGAACTCCGGAACTTTTCAATCAAACGCACGTCATCCATCCATACCCCCTCTGGGGAGAACTCGCTATGTTACATGTCTCGACCCGCATTTGATGATCCCAATAACCTATCTAGCTTCTCCTCGGCGTTAGATAATGTACCGTTGAGGTATGGGAGATGAGTTCACCCCACTTCGTGCGCTTGGTATCATGGGATTGCTACTTTCGAAGTCCGGTATGGGGGAGACGTAAAACATGGTTGGATTAGGGTACCAGAGACTTGCCTCGAACCATTTGTGGTGAGTTTGCGGACAGTGATACCTCGTACAGTCTTTCTCTGGCGTAAACTATTTCGAGAACGGTGTGCTGCAGCACACCGCTCTCGGGGGTTTGTGCTCAATCGTGGCCCATGACAAGCCGACTGGGAGTGTCATACCTGGGGGTTGCTAGAGGTAATCATAGCCGGCTATCATATTACATGGAAAAACAAGAGACTTCACGTTGCAATGCAAAGATTGCTCTGATAAAATGGTCCATTGAAATACCTACATATTCCCTGTCTGAATGAGTGTCTCCTGTGTCTCAACAGCAGGGTGCAGCTCCTACCCCACCGAATATCACTTCCTCTCTGTACTTTCACCAAAATCGATTCTCAATAGTTTGAGAGTTTGATCATTGGTTTTCGCTTTGTTTTCTCCTGAATTCGCACTATATATAGAGGTAGATAGTTTTCGAAAGCCGATGTAGGCGCCCTTCACCCTGACGGGTGGAACCGGCGTTGAACAATGAAACAAACAAGCAAACACTGCTCTTGGGCTAGGTGTGACCAAGAAACTCAGGCTCCGCCTGGAAGTATGGTTTGATCAAGTAAAGCCGCACGAGATAGAAGAGCTATCATCTCTCTATCCTAAAGATCTCTTGACTTACCACGAGACGGCCTTAGGCCTCAACTAGCACTTTGTAATGTTATCTCTGTGGCCACTTGTAACACCCTGGAATTTCAAGGCGGATCCATGTCCATGCCTGAACAATAGGAGATGATTTCTAGTCTAAATAGAACCAGCAGACAACTGAAGCATTGAGACAACTCGTTGAATATTTAAAGTATTTATGACTGAATTCAGGATGAAGACGTTGGTATTTTGGTCCTACCTTAGTAGGCTGAATCAACACTGTCGGAGTCTTGAGGCCGAGGTCGTGGACCTGAAACAAATCTTCTTCTCTGATGACTCTAGTTTGCTCAGAAATCTTGGTCACCGTGGTCTCACGACCTTTGTTCAGCCGCGGAAGTCTACATAGAGTGGTGAGAACGAAAACGACGCGTGGCACACTTTGATTGAGGCGGGACCGCATGCCGATACGATCTTCGCAGGATTGGATCTTCCTGCTTTTTTTTTTACTCATCCACTATCTTATCAATAAAGAAGTGCCATGCCTTGAGTTCTTCATGAAAGTTTAAGAGCTATAACCTGCTGTCGTCGGCCGAGGGGATTCCAAGCTAAGGTACCTCCAATGCACTCAAACTGTGACCTGCACTTAATGCGAATCGCAAAGTTGTTTGGCATCCTATAGTTGATTGTGATAAACAACTAGGCTGTATGGACTGGATTGTTGATGTAGTAAGGTAAGTCATGGTAGAGTTGTGGAAGACGGACTGACATACATCGCCACATCATGTGATCATCGGAGGATGGTCATTCTCGAAAGGATTCAATGCTACTGCTCTTATCGGCCTACATTCAGCCCATAAAGACAATAAACTCACGTCCAACATAAGCAAATTCAGTATACTATATGCTACCTCATGGAAGCAACGAAGATGCAAACGCAGTGACACTGGCTTTCCAGAAAGTGCTTGTTTCGGGCTCCGCTCGTGACATTGGCATCCCTCAACTAATTTCCATCAGTCTTGCTTCAATTGCAAGCTATCCTGGGTTCCCAACTCAGCTGGCTGATAAAACTCAGAGCTCAATTATCAATTTTCCTCGCAGATGGCACATTCCATCATGGCACTTGCAACCCCGCCATGGGTCGACCGAGTAGCTTTGGGCCATGATCAAAAGTCAGTGAAATTTGAGATCTGCTATGTTTGTTGTTTTGGTAATGTGGGATGGCTACGAGCAGATGACGTGTTTGAGCTTTCTACCCGTTGCCGGGTTTCTTCTTCACCGACATAAGCAAGCAGCCGCAACAACATGCAGCAGAGCCAATCAAAGGACCATCAACAAGTAAGATGACGGGCGTATTGCCAAAGATCCTAGAAGACTGCTGTTGCTTATTCTACTTGATCTGTGAATCGCACTGTTTGCAGCTGAGACCGGTGAGAAGGGAAATTGACATGACTGGAAAGCCTGCTCGAAATAACAGCATTGACCGTGAAGCGAGGCGGAATACAGGCAGGCGGTGCTCGGCTGCGGGTGAATGGACCGATGTGGAAGGTCGATGCGAGTTAGTCTTACTGGAGCGACGACGCTCTCGCCCTTTGACCAAACTGTTGGGGGTAATTGGTCCGGGTGAGAGGAAACATATCGAGGCGGCCAAGGTTGCGACCGGAGTACGGGCATCTAGAGAATCATCGAGCCAAATGACGGTCAGAGAAAGATCACATGGATTAAGACTGCTACGCGCGTCATTCATCCACGGCGAAGCTCTTCCTGCAGCTGCGGGCTCTGTGTAAGGGCATGATGCGCAACCGTGAGAGGCAGAGAACTCGGTGAGAGGAGCGCGATCGATCTGTCTAGACATATGTGATCGCCATTTAGAAGAAGCTTTTTCTGTGGTGCCATACCACAATCGTGGTGATCTGTTTATTGTGTTGTGGCTACAAGTTGTATTTACATGATGTTGGGCGTTGCCGTTGTCGGGCAGATCTGCCATAGGATTCTCTTGAATGTACTTGAGACACCAAAGAATGAAGTGGTATGCTACAAATGACGCGCGCGCACGTTGGTGTCTATGGCTGGATCAGGCTGAGGTATCACAGGTTCCTTTCTAGAGGGGTTAGCATAGTAGCTGGCCCTGAGTCAAGATTTAAACCATGGAATAGGGCACTCCGAGCTCCCTGTGCTGTACAGCTCTGGTGAGGAATCTGGTGCATTCGGGTTGGGAAGTACTTTAAGGAAGGTAGCCATGGTCATGAAATGGCCTGCAGCGGAAAGGCCACCAGCAGACAAGGGTTTATTGACTACCTATTGATGCGTCGTCAACGCCCTACTGATCAAAGTGTACAATCAGGCCTGGGACTCAGGATGGCACGTGGCTAGGTATCACTCGCGAGTCTCCGGAACCAAAGTGCTGGAGTCACAAGCTGTGATTCGATCTGTGAGATACCTGTCTCATGAGGGCCTCTATTCTCATGGAGAGTGACTATTGGAGCCACGACGTCGAGCGAAACATCCAAAGACGCGACGGCGCAAAGCTGAGGCGAACTAGCTCAATGTCCTTTGGCACGAGTGAACCGCCGTGTCAAGGGAGGCGACGACTTTGTCGGCCACACATGATGACCAGTGAGCAAAAAGTGACGAGGCCAGTTTTTTTCTTCTATGTACGTACGGAGGAACTTGTTTACTTTGCAATGTCTCATCTCGAAAAGGGGGCAGATTCTTATTAGCATTGCACAGCATACCTGGGCACGTGCTGGGGTATCTGATGTACCCGTGCGTATAGCAGGCTCAGAGCCGAAATGGCAAGGTCGCAAGCCACCACGACCCCCTGCGCCCCTCACCGAGTTCCAGCGTCGAAATTTAGTATCTGAAGTAGTCTCTCACCGGTTGCTTCTTTATTGGTGATGCTGCCATAGTGGGGTGCTTCGATATGTATGTACTAAGGGGGACTTTCATGGATTTTCCCCCTGGCCCCTAAGAAGCATACACAGTAGAGGCGCAAACTGTCAATTCCCACAAGCTTTCCCGTGTTCGCGCATAGACCAAACCTTGCATACGTAGTAATCACGGTTATCCGGACCAGTTCCCCGTGTGCTCCGTAAGTAGACAACAAGGCCGAGAGTTTGGCCTATTTGCGCCGAGACTCAACCTTCCCGGCCTTTCCGTGCGACGATTATTCGTATGTACGGAGTACCCAGGAGGAACAAATTGTGACTTGATGCGGGTTGACTTCTATGATGCCTGCAGCTGGAAACAATCTGAAATCTGGAGATAGGAAAGAAACTGAAAGAAGAAAGGGGGTGGTATGTGCTGACGCCATCTATCATTCGATAGGTAGGATCACTTCAATCTTTTCTCGTTAGTTGCTATGGCTGTGCCCACGCTTCTCCTTGTGTGGTCGACTGCTTTGGCATCCTTGATTGCTCGGGCCAAGGAGTCGTTCCAAAGACATACTTCGTACGGAGTACTCTGTTGAAACATAAAAATAAACTCAAGCAGTTTGATGACCACTGACCGTGGAGCTCAGCAATCTGCCCCACCGGACCATCGAACTCCTTGATGCAGAGTCATTGTCAGGTGATTAAAGATCCATTGCCATTTTCTCCTGAGTCGTATTACAGTCTTCATTTTGACGTTTGACGTTTCGACAAACAAAAAAACACCATACGCGTTGTGAAAGGCAATCGCATTCTCGTGACACGCTCTTCAATAGATTTGAATTCCTGGCAGAGGCCCAGCATTGTATAATATCCCATTGGTCGCCTCTGGAGAGTAGGCGACCCGGGACGCCTGGCCAATCTTAGCGACAGCGTCTACACCACCCAACCGTCTAAGCCCGAATGTTCACCGCCCTCGACGCCCAATATCTTCAGGCCGCCCTGGTCTTGCTGGCCGAATTGACCCTGTGATCATGTTCATGGTCTCCAGACACACCATATGCAAAGATAAACCAATAGCGACTGCAGAACGGTGTCGTAGGGGGGTTGGAACGTGGGCGACGGTAGATCCTTGATTGTCTTCAGAGACAAAACTTGGAGGGGGATCCATTACTTCCCAAACATGGTACATAATACGCCCTTCTGTCTATGTTCTCAACTCCCGTTGTCATAGACTCCCTCATATATCATTTTCTCAGTCACTGACGGGCCGTCCCGCCAACAGCCGCCGCGCAAAAAGTATGCCTTCCGCTGGACCTGTGTGCGTCATTCCTATCTCTAGCTCTTTGCTTGCAGGTTTCCTCTCAATACGGGCGCCTAAACCATGAAATCTAGTCAAATACTGACGATGGCAATAGTGTTATTGTGGTCAGGGAGGCATGAACGTGGTCACCGATCCCTGTGTCAATTGCGGATACCCCAGGTGTTCGCGTTGTCGCGTCGACAAATTGCACGTTCGGCAACACTTACACCACGATACTTCCCACGGTCAGCACAGTCACGGCAGTTGTACGTAGCCACGTTCGGGAACACCTACATCACGATACTTCCCACGGTTAGCGTAGTCACGACGGTCATAGGTTGCAGAGGGAGGGCAACGCGGGCAACTCTTCTATTCTATCGCAAGATATTTACTCGGTATCGTACACAAGACCGTCATTAGAGTTTCCGGCAATATCCCACGCATCGGGACCCTAGCTTTACGAAAACAAAGACAACGAGAAACGAATCGCAAAACAAACATTCAGGTCCCAAACACGAAAGACAAGATTAAGAGTAATAATTGTAGTATCGCAGATTGGCGGAGTTTGAACATTTTACTATTTTTAATTGAGAGAGTTGCTGAGCAAGACGCTATCAAAAGTCACATCATCGAAGCCGAGGTGATACGGGTTGATAGAAACAACAACAAAGTCAAGAACGGGAGTGCACTAAACATGACATTACACCAAGAGAAAACAGCTTCAAGCTGTTCTCTCTCACCCCAGCCCGCGGATCCCAAAACAGAACCAGTTGGGCCGACTAAACTACCGAAGCCACTCGACGTACAGGTACCCAACAGGGTCGAGCAGGCGGGGCCATTTCCATGGCCGGAACGATTCTTCAACAGAAGGAAACTTCCTAGGGAATGGGAGAACACCCCATGGCTTTACGCTACCCTTCGAGATATGGAACAAGACCTGAAGTGCCCCGAAGAAGAAGACATATTGCGCTCCTTGCGAACCGAAGAGAACTGGGCCCCGGACCAGTTCCGGCTTGATATTTTCCTCGATATTCTCCGTGGAAGAACACTTCAGCAGTTGGAAGAGGGTGCATACGACGTGCCGGGAACCAAAGTTGCCCTCCTCATTGATAGCAACAACCTCGGCAGAGAACCGGTATTCCGACCATTTCTTGGAGGCTTATCAGCAAGGCAGTTTTTGAGAGAGGCGACCAAAGACGTATGTTCTTTTGAAATCCGAAAAGCAGTCGAGAATTCAAGTCTGACGCTTTCAAACGTAGCGCTATGAACTCGATGATGTACAATCTTCTGTGAGCAGTGGCTTTGTGGAGGCAGAACGCAGGTTGATGTGAGTCAAGCAAAAAACATATACCTTTTTGTGAAACTTCAGTTACTTACGTTCTTGCTGCTAGCTACGTGGTTGACCTAGATTCTTGGTCTATTCTGGCTCTTCTTGGATCATCTTCGGAGTCTCTGTACAGGGAGGTGACGGAGTGCATACTCAACCACCTCTCAGCCAAGAGTGAAATTGGTGTTTCTTTCACCGTAAGTCGTGGAACTCTATGTCTGTTGTTGGTTCATGAAGATAATGTACTAACGTTTGGGTAGACGGAAGGACCAGAAACGTTTTTGCTCCAACTTTCCTTTCCGGTCAGAGCCTTGCGTACAACAGCCGAACCGAGGACGGACGATCGGAAAAAAAGATCAAATGGGGAGCCTCTAAGATCATCGATGGACATCACGTTTATGAGAAGATTCACCGAGATGCCTATCGACGCCACTTCTTTCGACGTGATCTACTCAAGCCACACAAGTGCAATCGTCACGGGGTTTGATCAACATCGCTGGACCGGTGTGGCCTTGCTTGAGAGCTGGTACGAAGACGCACTCGACGATGAACCACATCCTGACATGGTAGCTCGCTATGATAATGACAAAGATGATGGACTGATTTCCGATCCACTTGGGCGAGGCAACGATGTAATGAGGTCTTCGTGGGAGCCTCGCAGCTACTTCATTCGCATTCTTCAAATCCGTCTCAATCAGATCAATGGCGAATGGGAATCCCTATCCTTTCACTTCCACATTGCCATTGCAGCAGCGGTAAGTCTGTGTCCCGGATGTCTTAATTATCGCAAGAGCTTACAGACTGACGTGGCGAATTTGCCTAAATCGCAGCTTAGACAGCACAAGCAGCTGCTTGATGACCTTTTACTAGTGTCTCGCAGCTTCAACGCCCAACAAGAAGCGGAGAGAAAGCTTGACGAATGGGAAATGATGGTTAAGCAAGCTGGAGACATTCTGAGAGGGCTGAAAAAGGTGCTTGGTGAGACTCTAAGTGGCGCCGCGGTTTTCACGGAAACCGACGTGAACTACTTCCTACACCAAGATGGCCGAGCTGGAGATGCCATAGATTGCATGATGCCCTTGTCACAGATCCGCAAAACATTGAATAAGATGGGCCGGACCCACCGAGATATCGTCGAGCTGCAAGAAACGTGCGAGTCAATGCTCGAGAGTGGTATTACTGGGAGAAAAAAGGTAGGTCCATGCGCGAAGTCCTCATGACTGCTCGAAATAGTGTACGCTAATATCTGAATAAGTTCATCTTGAAAAAGAAAATGAATGCGACGAACCCGCTGGAGATTAGAATGTTGTCTTGGACAACTATGGTATGTCGGAATAATAATCTTAAAAGTCCCGAAATGAATGGCTAATGTGATTATGTGGACGGCAGATGTCTCAACCACTCCTTAATGTAGCCGCAATCTTCAGCTGTGATGGTATCATCACTTTTCCGCGGACATGGTACAATTTCCTATACGCTCTCTTCATCATGGTAGCTGCTATGGGGTTCGTTGTAGTCTTCTTACTCCAGTTGGTGGAATCTGGCGTCAGCCTGTTTGAAAGAAAAGCTGGAGGTGAGACTTCCATAGAAGAGTCCAGCCGAAAACGCGGCGTGACGGGCCCGGTGAACACCAACAGCCGCTTGCCACCCCGCAGATCCACATGGTGCACAAGCGGGATGGGGCACTTCCAGAGACGAGCAGACATTGGCCTTCTTGATTTGTCGGGACGGAGCGTGCTGGGTCAGCCGGCGATAATAGAGCCGAGTCTTCCCAAGCCTCCCATCGCTATCTTGGCAAGCCATAAAGGCTATACTGAGCCTCTTGCTCAGTTGACGTGACGTGTTCACTTGGAGTCTTCTTTGAGAGAGCTTATGGTGTCCACGGTCACACTTGTCTATTCGAAGGTAAGGTACATGGTACCTCGATAAGCAATACCTAGTCTAATGTACTTAGCCAATCAAAGAACGCCGCCCGAACCTTAAATTCTCAACCCCATTATCCTACCGACGAGCCACGTGGCGCTTTGTCATAATTCGAAGCGCCTGCGCCACAATCATCGCGAGTGCCTGTCACCAGCCGGCCGTACCTTCGGTACTTAAGGCACTCCGTACACACTGATCGCATTTGTTGCATTGGACCACCTACCTTAAGGTAGTTTCAGTCAGAAATCAAAACAGATATATGTGGGGCACGTATGCTTTGCCAAAGACGGGCGGCTTCGATTGATGTTACGTCCAACTGGTTTAGTTGGCATTGCATATGTCCCCACGTGTTACCTTACCCAGGGTAGAGCTGAAAGCTCCGATTGACAGGCAACGTCTTGCTCTCATGCAGACTGGGATCGAGTCTCGGTAAGAGCCAAAAGGTAGAAGACGGCAATTCTACCCTTCGAAGGTCATCTGATCGATAAAGGCTGGACTGCGCAAGAAGCTGTTCATTGGGCTATCGAACGTCGATGCTTTCCGGTAAAAGTGTTGGGGTCTGGTTAAACTGGATTCTTATCCGTACCAACTTTAGCAGCTGCCAATTGGGTCTCTGAAGTTCTGGGCACCAACGGCTCGTAGCCGAGGTAGCGTGCAACAGCACCAATAGAATCACTCTCAAAGTACGATGATGGTGTGCCACGACGATGAAAATCCGGGGTGAAGGAGACTTTGGCACTGGTGTTGCTTGAGCATGGTGCGGCATCCGCAGTATCAGCCGACCCTGTTGTCGTGATTTCCTTTCATTGGGCACAGTATGTCGTGCAGGATTCATTGGGTAAAATCGATGCCGTCGCTGTGCGCCCCGTGACGGGCAAATTGAACTGCGTTTGGAGCGCCGCTTCAACCATCGGCGAGTTGACGTCTGACGATGCCACCCATCTGGCAAAACGGCCCGTTGAGCAATCGAGGCTGTAGATTTGAGTGGTAGGCACACGTTGTATGCGCCTACCACGGAAGCACCCTCCCAAAACAGGCACCACCCCAAGCAGAAACGTCACATGGGATGACATCGCCATTTTCACTGGGTGAGGTGCTATTTCTCGTTCGTGAATCGCGGTATGAGCCGATTGAGACGTTGATGGCGCTACACGTCACTAGAGATGTTTTCGGTGAGGATTGATGAGTGCAATATCTAGGCAGTCGTTTTCCTCGTGAGCGGTTGGTGAAGCTCATCTCACGATGTTGTTTACTTGGTCGTTAGGTTTCGCAAGTAATGCAGCCCAACAATGGCGGTGAGACATGTACACAGCCTCATTGGGGCCGAAGTCGGAGTGAGTTATGTCTCATTTAAATCAGTGAGACACCGAAAATATTGTCGTGTTGCACAAGACGTGACGTGCCCGCGGCGAGAACGCTTTCCTGCGCTTGGGAAATGATTGACGCATGTTGGCGGAGGACAATCGAAATGGGCGGTCAATATGTGTTCGCTATCAGATTGCCCAGTCGCAATTTGAGGAGATAGGGGTCATATCCGATAATAAAGATAAGCTCACGTCGGCCCATCGGGTGGGTACGGGTTCGAACTGTGGCTGTGTGTCTGATTTTGTACGGATATACGTAGTAAGGCGACGGCAGGCGGCCGGGCCAGGATTTACAAGCCAGAATATCATTCGCGGAAATGGGGTTGAAAGTGCAAAGTTAGGCCGCGCCCCCGCGACTCCAAAGGCTTCTGACGCAGCTTGAGATCGAGCCAAGGGCTCGCGTCACATGCTGCCTTTGTCTTTCACGGATATCGTGTGTGAGTGCCATCGGCAAGAGGAAAGTACTTTGGCGGAGCGTCTCGATTGGAGCCACGAATCCACGATGTTATCGGGCGTACGCTTCACAATACAGTATTGGGCACAACTGCTGGCGAGGCAATCGCAAAAGTGACCGAGGACAAGGGCAAACAATGCCTCGATGAATCGGCTTCTCCGACACTGAAAAAGAAAGATGTTGTTGGTAAACCGGTTGTCGGATGTATGGATCTCCCTGCCAACTTTTGCATGGGCCACAAAGGTGTGAAATAGGAACCAATTCTCCGGGACGGAAGGTGGATCATTCTTAGCGAGGTCCATCACGTGCCTCCCTCATGGGTGGAAGCCACCAGTGACAGCCCTGAGTCCTGACAAACTGATGACAGGGTGCTACGGATCAAGCTGCTTGTCAATTCAACCTCCCATCTGCATCGTCTCCTTTATGCACACCCCCGATCGCGTCTGCATTGTACTTTTTCGACAAAACTTTCCGGCATGGCCTCTCAACCGAAATCATTTGCCAATAGTGGCCACACCGACCATCTTCTCTGAGCCATCCGCTCGACCGTTGCTGTTACGTCCGCGACGGGCCCTTTGGCCCAGGTGATCACCAGGAAGCTCTCAGGTCTGGCGTCTTTCGCGCTGTCGAGTTCCCAGGTGATTGGAATTTCCGATCCCTGCAAACCTTACCCTACACGACTCCTGCATTTCGGCTTTGAGAACACTGAAGTCTGTGTTAATCGCGTAGATTCGATTGCTGCTTGATATGCCTATCGCAATATGCACGAGGCGGAGGCTTGCTGGCTCGCAGCCACAGCACCGCAATTGACCGACTTGACTGACCGGCCCACGTCATGTGACCTCCAAAAGTCAGACGGAATGTCTTGGGGATCTACCGGATGTCTTGACGCGTCGTGGATTCCAGCATGTTTTGTACGCCCTTCGTTCCGCTGCACCAGATTCAGGCCAATTCACCTGCCGATGAACGGCGTACTCAATTGGTGTCTCTGACGAGGTTTGCAACAAAACGGGCACGCCCAGCCAGGCCCAATCATCCCCGACTCTCCACGACCGCATCCTCCACACCACCCTCCACCTTAGTTCGCATCTTCAGTCGAATCCCAACGCGTGTTGTTCGCCTCACATATATCCCACCTGACAGCTGTGGACTTATTCGAATTCGGTCAAGGGTTGCCAACCTGCATGCAGGCGCGCCTGACGTTTGAAAGCCTTCGAAGCAGGCAGGGGGGCTCCGAGAAGAGAAAGAGGCAAGGCGACGCAGCTGCAGCCGACAAGTCATAAAGCCCACGCGAGTATCAACCGAGACCATGGTAATTACCACTTGCCATCTTTCAATGCCCATCCGACTCTCCATATAGCTCTTTACAACCACTCGCATGATATCCACCCAGCCACTGACGAATCGTTCCACCGAAAGCCACCCCGAAAAAAGTACGCCTTCGTCTGGACTTGCGTACGTATTTACTTCCTCACCTACTGCTTATCCAAAGCCTAGAATGACTGAATTTGCAACCCACCTTATTACTCATTACAGAATACTAACAATGTTTCTCGATCACAGTGTTGTTGCGGACAAGGCGGTATGACTGTGGTCATTGACCCTTGCCCCAACTGCCGCTACCCACGCTGCTCTCGTTGTGCCGTCACTAGAGTCCACGTCCGCCACCACGATCATAAGCCTTCGGATCACTGTCAGAATCGTAATACAACCTAGAGAGAGACCATTAGGTGGACGCACATAATTTGTATCAACATTTGGGGATTGTTAGGAACGGTTTACAAAAAGCGATATCTTTGCGGAGCCTAGACACTTCTGTACAACAAACTGCAAACACTACATCGACGTGTATAATTCGGGAATCGGGAACTCAAAAGTTCACAACAGGCTGGGAAAGACAAAAGCAAGACTGTTGGTTTATGTTCGGGCGTTGCTCATTCACAGGTTGAAGAGAGCACGAATCTCTTCACAATACTACGTGGCATTTTTCTTGATCTCCTGGCCCCCATCTTAGATATCACGATTACACGAAGCAATGGGTGTGTCCGCCGCTGGACCAGTAATTTCAACCTCGACCTCACCGCACCTTTCTCCATTACTGGAGCCAAGGGATGGTCGGATCGCGAATGGCAACTTGCCTGGGCACGGACAAAGTCATGGACAAGCCGGGGCATTCTCCTGGCCGCCCAGATTCTTCAAGCGGGAGCCTATCTCGAAGAACTGGGAGAACACACCCTGGGTTACGGCCCATGTAGAAACCAAGCCTCTAGAAGCAACTGAGGAGGTCATCTATCTAACTCCGGGAGAACCCGAGGAGGAAGACCCTATCTTTTTCCTCAGTACAGAACACAATTGGGCAGCGGACAAATCTCGTGTCGCACCTCTTGTCGCCTTCCTTCAGCGCGCAACGCTGGAGGAGCTCCAACAAGGACACCATCGCATTCCGACTGATAATGTTGCCATACTCGTTGACGGTAACATTTCGAAGAATAAGGTCCATCCACGGCAGTACCTTGGCCCCTTGTCGGCACCGAGATTACTGGAGGAATTGCAAAGAAATGTGAGTTATTAACGTCTTTTCAGAACGGCTACCTCTAGGCTTGCACACAATCAATACTAACCACTCGTAGCGCTACCATGAAGACGACAAGGGAGGTGACTCCATTGACACTGAAAGTGGACATGAAGCTGACGCAGAACGACGCCTGATGTAAGTATTCTCACGGTCTCCGAAGATTAGTGGGAAGAAATGAAAGAGGCGAGGAAGCTGATGTGTCTGTCTAGCTACGTCGTTAATCTCAGTCGGTGGGCCGTCCTCGCGCTCGTGGGATCTGCTCCAGAATCACTCTACAGGCAATTACCCGACTTCTTGCTTAATTATATCCTATCAAGACCTTCCCTTGGAGTGCATTTTTCGGTATGTGAATGTGGCTCCAAAGTCCATGACCAATTCAAACAGCTGAAGTAGTTTAATTCATTCTAGACTGATGGTCCCGAAACCTTCGTCATGCAGTTTTCGTTTCCATGCTGGGTATGGCGGACGTCGAAAACCTTGATACGAGACGACCGAGCCAAAAGTTCAGACGAGGACTCCCTGAGATCTTCACAAGATGTCACATTCTTACGCGCTCTTTCAGGCGCTCAAGCTGGTGGTGAGGGTGTCGACGCTATCTACTCGAGCCACATCAGCTGCATTGTGACTGGGTATGATCAGTTTCGCTGGACCTGTATACTGCTATGCGAGGCCTGGTTCGAAGTCGAAGTCATTGGCTTGCCAACTCCCGATAGCATCGCACGATATGAATGTGAGATGCAGGATGTGGTGGACACATTTGGCATGGTTGATGTGGTAAATGCGCTTGAAAACTGCCCGCTTTCAGATCCTCTAGTTCGTGGAAGAAGCATGATGCTCGACTCATCAACTCTAATGTGGCTCCCTCGGCCCTATTTTCTTCGCGTCTTTGAGGTTCGCCTGGGGCAGATCTATAAAGAGTTCCAAGGAATATTCTACAACTTTGACAAGTGGGTAAAGGGCATCGTAAGTCAGATCCGAGATTCAGTATAGGGATAGACGGCTGATCTTACAATGCGCTACAGGGCGTGGAGCATCAGCGTCTGCTGCAACGCCTGCATAAGGCTGCGGGTGATGATCAGACTACCATAAGAGTGAAAGATGTCTTGGATGAATTGGACAGTTTCGAAGATGGCATCCTTGAAGCGGAAAGGATAGTCAAATCACTGTCGCAGACTGTGGAGGGGATCGTTTCGAGCGGTGACCTGTTCATGACGACGGACGTGAATTACTTCCTTCATGCGGAAGGCCGAACAGGCGACGTATCAGCCTGTTACGCTTATTTATCGCAGATACGAAGGGCATTCACGGACCTTCGACAACTGCGCATAAGATTTAGGGACCTACAAACCCAATATGAGGAAATGATTAAGAAGGGAGTAGCTGCGAGGGACAAGGTAACGACCCCCGATGTACAGGCAGACACTGACGCTGGATCTTTCAACTGACAAGGTGAAAAGGCCTTGCTTCGCTTCAAGTTTCGGAAAGCTCAGCCCACTCCAGATCCAGCCCCGATTCCCGCTTCCATCGTTGTGCCCCAACAACCTTTGGTGGTTTGCGTCTCGGCTTGGATGACAGTTGTATGTGTTTCTTTCACAGAATCCCACCCTTTCTCAACGTAACATAATTTTGGGACAATCTTCTTACACATCTTGCCAGATCTCTCAACCGCTTGTCAACATAGCCGCCATCTTTGGCTGTGACGAAATCATCAAATTCAGTCGCACGCCTGGGAACTTTCTGGTCTCTCTCGCTCTAATGAGCTTGGGCATGCCCATTATCATCTGGGCTTGCATAGGACTAACCTCTGGCGGATTTGATTGGTCATTCATCAACTGCTCTCGAGAAAGAGGGAACGCAACCAACGCGAATCCCAATCTCAGAGACAGCTTGCAAGAGCCGATTGATGGTCCCGCAACTCACCCAATTCGTCGTGCAACATTGCACACAAGATTCATGGACTGGTGGCAGAGATACCACGTTGAGGAACGTCTGCCTTTCAGAGCGGCTGTTTCACTGGCGCCACCTCCTCAGGCGGGTGTTGATCTCAACGTTTTAAATATCCGGGATGGGGCCGATGCAGAGGAGCAACATCATGCTCCAAATCAAGCAGAGCCAGTTGCTCGAGCGCGCGAAAGAGCTTGAGACGAGATCATGACAAGATGGCGCGCTGCGTTTAGTCAGGTTGGGTCCTAGGATTTAACAGCTTGGAGGCAAGGAACACCCGCAGGCGCGTGGCTGGAAGAGTCACGGTCTCAGCTTCGTCGCGAAAATCTAGTGGACCGATCTTCTGGCGAGTCCAGAGCTCGGGCGCTACTATTATCTGAAGTAGTGGTGGGATCTCGAGACTTCCCAGGGGGCGGATGGGCACATGACCATCCTTCTCCTATGTCCAAGCTCCAATTATTACCAGAACTTCAGACGATACTCCGTACTATTCCTCCTTTATGCACATTTCGTCCCTTCATGTTCAATGAACCGAGGATTTCACTCCGCATCCGAGATAAGATCCCACCACGAAAAGGGGAGGTTCGATTTGGACATGGTAAACCAGGAGATCCTCAGAGCAGAATTTGGGGCAATTCTAAATCATGGAATCAGGCCATCCGCCATCACCGAGTCGTGGATAGTTGCATTCTGGAGGGGGAAGAAAGTTCATCAAAGGTATGAGCTCAGAGCTTGGCCAATCGACAAGGAACTGGCTCAAAACGGCTGGCGCTATGGCAGAGGAAGGACGTAGCGTCTTTGAAGGTTCGAAAACTTCCCTGTTGGACACGCTAGTGTTTGTCTTGAATTTTGATTCATTCCGAATTCTGACCATCCTCCCTGCTATGCAAACCATGAACACTGTGTTCTTGGCCAACCGTCCTTAGACGTTGCAATACCTCAGCGGGGTTCCGGCCAGCAGAGGAAGGCGCAGAATAACCAAGGCGCATGCCTATCGCCTGATTATCAAAGAGGAGGAAAGGTTTTACTTATTGCAAGCCGTAGAGATTATTACGTGATTCGACGCAGCCTTTAATCGTTTGTGGAAATTGGCCGTGTCACCGAGATGCAAAAACGAAAAATTCCGGACGTAAGACAAAAGGGCAGTCAGTGCCCCTTGTAAGATAGTCCGCTTTCAAAGGATCAGGTACCTAGGTACCGGTACTACCCTAGGTACGGAATACAGCCGACCTGCTTAGCGGCATCCCTCTCATGTCTCGAGTGGGGGAACACGATCGTCAACTTACTTGCAGTAGGAGGCGCAGCGAATGTTTGGAGCATGAAGTTTCCTCGTAATACTTAATAAGCCTAAACACCTCTATTGTCGGATTGGAAGTCCAATTCGACCGCGGCGTACGGCCGACTGCGCAGGGGCCAATTAGGGCCCCTATCATCGATTATCGCAGCCTGCCCAACCTACGGTTGGAACCTCCCTTTTACACCTACGCAGCAGAATATATAGTCAATTGACCTACTTCGTCAAAACCACGGTTCGAACCAATCGACCAATATCCCTGTGATAGGGATACCAACACCTATCTCATCCCTTCAACTCCTCCAATTCGCTTCTTGGTAAGAAAGCCTCACTGGCCATGCCAGCTTGACGGGTGCGACATCTGCGGCGATGTAGCTATTCGCATCGGAGTGGCCAAACGGGTGTCTTGATGGCGGTTTGTGTAAGACATGAAGGCCGGATTCTCATCGGTTTCAAAACAACGGTGCCGAACTGTTGCGGAATGAACAACTGGACACGCGGGCACACGAATGCAAGGACGGACGAGGTAGGTCCTCGGTATTATTCTTGAGTGGAAGACTGCGATCAAGTGGAAAGGAAATTTTCTCGATTGCGTCAGCTCTGTGTAGAGGTACTTAACTCTTCGTTGGGCAAGATGGTTGAGTCAACCTTCCACCTTTGCTGTCCGACTTTCCACTTCTGCTGTCCATTCACACTCGTTTCGCCTCAAGGCACTCACAGTCTTTACCGACCCACCCACGTTCACTTTCGCTATTGGTAGCACAGCCTTTCTGGATAAAGAAGTTGGGGCATCCACTTGGAGCTGTGATAGCAGCCTTAACGACCAAGACATCACTCTCGGCCAATCACCCCCCTAATCGGTCAATGTGACTACTTTGCTGGCTGCCTTGATTAACTGATGCATGCGGTCTTGTCCAATTGATTATCAAAAGAAGACGACGCCTCAGAATCGTCACCAGGGAGATATTTGGGACCATCCGGCAGACGGGGGAAGGACGTCGCCTGTATTGCAGGACTCACTGAGTCAATGGTACATTTACCACTGTTCTTCTCTCGTGATACAGACTATAACTATATCGATCCTCGCCCATCAGTCACTGATACTACGCTTCTTGTCCAGCCTCCGAGAAAGAAATATGCGTTTATGTGGACTTGCGTAAGTACTTGATAGTCCGTTCCGCTGCCCATCCAGCTCGCCAGCCTTGTTCCCTCCATGATTAAAATTTACATAAAAAATACTAATCTTAATCCCAGTGTTGCTGTGGACAAGGCGGTATGACTGTAGTCATAGATCCTTGCCCCAATTGCCGCTATCCGCGCTGTTCGCGGTGCAGGGTGGAAAGGGTCCAGACACGCCAGCAGGAACAAAGTCTGCAGTCGCCTGATAGCCCAGTTGTATGAGAACGTGTGGTAAATAAGGCGCAATTGCTAGCCGGCAATTACGGTTCCGTTTTTGTACGACAGAACGTCTCTACTGTAAAACTTCACTCCATTCCTTTTGCTCTACACTTCTTGTATCTTAACCGCATTCATTATTTCAGTTTCTCAATCCATATTTGTTGTAGTCTAAAATTACCTGATTGTAAACCCCGTTCGTTGTAGACAATTCTCGCTTCAACGCTTTCTGTCACTTTCTAGCTTTCGACTACTGCTCACGGGAAGTGATAAGGGGAAAAGATAGAGGCTAAATTGCTTGTTTACAGTGATTGGTGCGCTCTGTCTCATTGGAGCTTCAATACCATACGAGCTGTTGCTACAAACACAGGATTTCTGGAGATCTGTTACACGGCTTATGACTAGAGTATCTTATCTTGAAAGCGGAGTTTCGGCTTCAATCTTAGGAGTAACATCTTTTTCAACACACGACTTAGTATTGGGACCTACCTCTACTTCTCCGAGCTAGATGAGCAGCAAAATAGACGCGGAGGTCGCTCTCCGGGTGGTGAATGGCTCAGATAAGCCTGCCGGACTCCCGAAGCCGAAAGACGTGCAGATTTCAAGAGTGAACAAGCGCTCTGGAGCATTCGCTTGGCCGTCGAGGTTCTTCTTGCGAGAAAACATCTCAGTCAGCTGGGATAACTCGCCCTTCATCGCCGAGGACCTCAAATCGAACGCTGCAGAGCTAGAGGGAGACGATGTCGGTTTCATGCTTAGAACCGAAGAGAATTGGGCGCCGGACCGATATCGGATTGACTGTATTCTTGACATCGTCCGGGAAGCTAGCCTCAGAAAGCTTCGGGAAGGAGATGAAGGTGCACAGAGAGAGAAGATCGCACTCCTAATCGACGGCAACAACTCCGGGGCACAACCAACTTTCCGGGAGTTTCTTGGCGGCCTCACCGCGCAAGAGCTGTATGAAGAACTCAGGAAGCAGGTTAGTGGTCTTCTTCGCACGAGATCCCCCGAAATCATGAATGCTCATCAGACACTTTATTAGCGCTATGGTGATGACGACGAGGTCCCCATTGTTAATGGTGACCGGAGATTGATGTGAGTTTCAAGTTAAATATGAATGTTCGCTTGATAGTTGTTGAGAGAATGATCGAAACTGACTTTCTACTAGCTACATCTCTAATTTGGATGCATGGGGCATTCTCGCACTTGTTAGGACTGCACCTGAATCTCTATCTCGTCTTTTGGGCGACTTCATGATCAACTATATATGTGCAAGCCCGTCAATCGGAGTTTCATTTTCTGTGGGTCTGACTTCCTTAACATTGTGTTATGTTAGCGCTAATAACCCAACAAGACTGAGGGGCCAGAGACATTCACTATGCAGTTTTCCTTACCATTTCGTGTATGGAGATCTAACAATGGATTGATGAGTGACAATCGTCAAAAGAAGCCTTCAGGAGAGCCACTTCGAGCATCGAGAAATGCCACATTCTTGAGGTGCCTAGCGCAGTGTCAAGGGCCTCTGAACTACACGGATGGCATCTACGCTACTACCATGAGTTGTATGGTCACTGGCTATGACCAATGGCGTTGGACCGGATTGGTTCTCTTGGAAACCTGGTTCGATGAAATCCTTGATGACCCGTCGCCAGATATGATAACTCGATACGAGAACGATTTCCAGGATGGAATGTTCTCAGATCCTCTGTGCAGAGGAAAGGATGATGCGACCAGAACCGAGTGGTCTCCTCGGCCTTATTTCATCCGTGTTCTCGAGATACGTATTGTACAGATTTATCGAGAGTGGACTTTTCTATTCGCGAGACTTGACGAAAGATTGAAGGGGATAGTGAGTGTTTGCCCCCAATGTTCCTCCGTTGTCATCAGGCCAAAATGTCGCTTACAAGTCCCATCTACCTAGACCAGGCGGCAGAAAGATTTGATAGTACGTGCCCGGGTACCAGCAAAAGAACCACGAGAATTCCAATCGAGACAGGGTCAGATTCTGCGGGAGTTCGATGAGTTTGAAAGGGGCTTCAGCGAACTTAAGGACATTCTAGAAGACCTCGCGCAGGATTTGAAAGAGACCGCCAGAAGCGGCGAATCCTTCATGAATACGGACGTCCGCTATCTTATCAACGATAACGAACCAGAAGACACATCTCTTTGATTTGCACACTAGACGCAAATCCGAAACACATTCACCATTCTGATCGAGCCACTAGGGATGGGACTTAGAGACATGCAGCAAAAGTCCAGAGACAAGATAAATGAGGCTACGCCGAGTTCACTGGCAAGAGCGAATAGTATCGTGTTCAATTTCCGCCCGTGGTACCATCTCGTAATGTGCATCTCTACGAGCCTTGCGTGCTAGTATAAAGTACGATTGTAATTTTGCCTTCGTATCGCTGCTGGGTTTATTAAGAACTGACATAAGATTCAGTCTTAGGACGTCACGAGAACCGTGGTAAGGAATTCTAACCCTAGGGGCCAACTAACGAAGCTTGAGGAGGCAAACTAGAATTGGAACATCCTCTGCCTTTAGGGGGCAGTTAAGGTAAGGCTTGATTGCCGAAGTATGGAGGTAATACTCACGTCGCGAAGGAGAGAAACTAAATTCAGGGTAACCACATAGGGCACCGGTCAATAAGTGAGGGTATCCTTCTAAACGATAGCTGTCCTCCTTCTGAGGGGTTTATTACGTCTTGCGAGGATGTCTTTCTATAAATGGTAAATACAAGTAGTAGTGTTTGGGCCGGAGTCACGATTATTAACACTTTAAACTGAGATGACTTTTGTTAGAGAACGCTAGAGTACTCTCGATAAGTATGGGCTAAGAGAATTTTATGTCCGTATCTTTCTAAGCACTGCTAAATAAAAGTTAATATTAGTATCCCTATTATAGGGTAGTTAGTTTAAACCGTAGGTTAACGAAGAGATTAATTAAATTATATAAATTTCTATATAAGTATAAAAAAGAGGTTCTAACTATAAGTTAAGCTAATTATAATAATTATAAATAGGGCCCCTAATTAGCCCTTATATAATTAGCTATATACTATAGTTAAATTAGATTTCTAATTTAATATTAACTTTTTCTTTTTTTTATTAATTTATTTATTATAATTAGAAGTATAATTTAACCTCAGGCCCGTTTATTAAGTCGTTTCCTTTTCCTTCTTTTTTTTACTCTTTTTATATAACTTATCTTTTTATTTATATATTAACTTTTTTATTACTTATAAATTATTTTAACCCCTTATTAAGTATTACTTTTATAAAAGCGTTAATAAGGTTATTATCCTTATTAATTTAACGTATTTTAAGAATTTCGCGTTTTTTATATAATTACTTAAGGGTTATAATATCGATTATAAGCCTCTTTTCTTTTATTATTCCTAATTTAATAAAGTATTTATACAATAAATAGGAATTAGTATAAATAACCGTTAGGATTAGTAAAAAGTTAAGTTAATTAATAATCCTCTTTAGTATTATTAAAATTACGTAAGCAAGGTTAATATTATTAATTATACTATAAACTTTTAATATTAGGATACTTCTTATTATTTACTTACTTTTAGTTAATAAGTAATAAATTATATTACTATATATAGTAAATTCGCTTTTATTTATATTCTTATTAACTAGGATAATAATATACCCTAATTATAAAATAAGGTTGTTATTATTTATAAATAACTTATTAATAAAGACGTAAAGTTTATTAATAGCGAAGTTAATTAAATAATAAACGAGGCCTTAATTAAGATTTATTTATTATTATTTAAGTTACTTATTAAGTACTTTAATATTTTATTTATTTAGTTCTATAGCTTATATTACTTTAATATAGTTAAAAATTACTTTAAGTTAATATATATTTATAATATATATCCTTTATATAAGCTTAGCTTTATATTGTTTTTTAATATTAATTACGTTCGGGTTAATAAAAATAATTTTTTTACCTTACCCCTTTTATTAAAAAACGACGGTTTCTCTTTTAATTATAAGAATTTTATTATTAAATATTAATAAGTTATTTATCATAAGGACCTTTTTTAATTTTATTATAAAGCCCGCTTTTTAAAGCTCTTTATTCTCTTTTTTTATAAAATTAATATTAAATAGGCTTAATATATTATTAGTCTATATTCTAATAATTTTAAATTATTTACTTTTTTATTTAGAAATTAATAAGTACGGGTCGTATATAAATATAACTATTAATAATTAATTAATATAAAAATTGTAATATATAGCTTATTAATAAGTACCTAATTTTACGAGCTTATATAGTAGTTTAAGTATTTTAATAATCGTACTTTTTAAATATTTACTAACTATTTTTTTTAATAAGTAAGCTAGGATTTTCTTTATAAGCCCTATAGCTAATTAAGTATAGGCCTAAGTAATATTATAGCTCTAAATTTCGTATCCCTTTTTTTATAACAATATTATTAGTATTATTATTAATTATTAATTATAGTATTATATTATAAATAATTAGGTAAGTAGCGTCGCCTTTTTAATATTACTATACCTTTAAATTATATACTTAGATTTCTTATATAGTTAGGGTATTCCTTTTCTTTTAATTTTACGTACTATTTATAATTTAAATATACGGAGACTTTTATATTTCTTGGGGTCGTAAAGGATAAATTAATAAACCCCTCGATTATATAAAATATTTACTTTAATAAGATCTAATCCCTTATATAGCTTTTTAATAATTATAATAATACCTTTTTTATATAATTTAATTACTAATTTAAAATCGGCTTTTTCTTTTATTATATAAAAAGTATTAATTACCTCGTTATTAATAATAAATTATTACGTTAAGGCTTACTATTATAGTTTTTTATAACGTTTTATTAATAATATTAATACCCTTTTAGTAATTTCCTCTTCTTTATTATTTATTAATATTATTATAACGATTTTATTAAAAATAATTTTTTATATTTTTATTACTAGTTATACGGTTTTTCTTAGCTCTTTTTTTTTTATAAGCTAGAAATTACCTTAATAGGATCTATATAATATAGTTTAATTATAATAATTAATATTTTAAGTAGCTAGTTACGATTTTTCGTAACTACGTAAAAGCGCTTATTAATAAAAATTAATTTATATAACTTAGCTTATTACTAAGTAATTTTATACTAAATTTATATATTTAAATTTAGGGGTATATTTAAATTAGTCCCTATATTAGGCCTATTATATATAGTAATTACTTTATTAACTTACTTTTTTATACTTACTTTGTGTAGTACTTATATTACTTTTTTAATTACTTAGGCTCGTTAGCTTATATTTAATAATAGTAGTAAGGCTAAAGTCGTTTTTAAATATATTTTAAATATTAATAGTATTAATATAAAACCGTTAAGTCCTATAGTATTATTATAGTATTTAAGTACTATTTAAAGGCATTCGTTATTAATAAAATTGGGATTTTCTTTTTTAATAATCTTAAATACCCTTTTTAGTTATTAATATACCCTTTTTATTTTTTAATACTATAGTACGCTTTTATAAGTACGATTTTTAGTTATATACTATAAGCTATTGTATTTTTTTTAAATTTTATTAACTTAAAACTCGTATTAACGTTAGTTTTAATATTATTTAATAATCCTTAGTATATATTAATCTAGCTTTTTTATAAAGCTACTTATACTATTTTTATTTATAAATCCTAAAGGAATTACCCTACTTAAAATAATATAGCTTCGTTAATTATATATAAGACCGGTTGACTATTTAAATAAAAAATATTAATAACGATTTCCTAATTAAAATTAAGCTTATTATATAATTTAAATTTAAATTTACGTAGGCTTTGCGTATTTATTTAGTATTAATAATATATTTTTATTAACTACTCTAGCGCCCCTATTTTAATATCCTTATTACTTAATTATTTTAAGAAGTTATATAACCTCGTAACTAATAAATACTTAAATTTTTAATATAATTATTTAAGTTTATTTTTTATTAAGTAATTAATTAACTTTATATTATTAATAAGCTTTATAAACGCGTACCCCTATTATTATTTAACTATTTTAAAGTACTTATTACTAGAGATTTTATTCTTTATATTATTAAATATAATACTTAGTTAATTTATATTTTTTAAATATAAGAGAAATAGGGTATTAATAAGTAGAATATAAAAAGTTATCGTTTTAAAGTATATCTCTATTTTTATTATACTTAGAATAACGATTTCTTTACTTAGGCTAAAGCTAATTTTCGTAATACTTATTATTAATATATTAAGCATTATTAATACGATTTTTTATAGTACTTAGAATTACCTCTTTTTTTTTATTAACTATTATAATACCTTAGTATTTAAGATAATCCTATAAAAATTATTTAGGCCGTACTTTTTGCTCGTATAAAATGCTTATATAGGCTTAGTATTTAAATAATTTAAGTAATATAAAAAGGACCCCTCTAGCTACCCCTAGAATTACTTAGTACTATTTTTTTTTAATATTAATAAAAATAGTATTTTCTTTTTAAATATTAAAAAAATAGAATTCTATATTATTAAATTTGTTTTTTTATTTATTTTTATATCCGTTATCTAAAGGACCTTTTTTTACTATCCATAAATAAAAGCCTATTTATTAAGAGCTTTTATTACTTTTTATTTATTTAGTTTTATATATCCTCTAAAAACTAATAATATAAAAAATAAATAGTTAATATTATTAACTTTATTATAATCTAATTCGTTAATATAGGAAGTAAGATCTTTTTTATTTTTTAAATTTCCTAGGGGGGGTGGATATTTTAAGCTATTATTTTAATTACTATTACTAAGTTCTATACCCCCAGATCTATTCTTATATATAATAAAAAATTAGCTAAACTAATAAAAGCTAGTTTTATTATTTATTACCCTCGACTTTTTATATTATTTATATAATTTAATACGCTCTTTTTTAAAATAATTACTTAATTAATATCTATCCTTTTTATAAATAAAATATTATTTTTTTTATTACCTTATTTATAAATTAAATCTTTACTTATTTAATAAATTTAGGCCTTCTTATTAACGATTACTATACCTAGTCTTTTTTTTTTTTTATTATATATTTAGTTAATTTAATATTATTAATAAGGGCCGTTATATATTTAAAAATAAGTTTAGTATAATATTTTTATTTTAATATTAAAGCTAGATCTTAGTTTTAAATAAAGCGTTTTATAGTTTTTGGGCGCTTAGTATAGAGTTATTTTTATTTTTAATATATATTAAACTATAATATAAAAATATTTAATTTTCCGTTTATTAATCCCCTTATTTAGCTAGGTTTTTATTAACTTATCGATTTAATTAATAAGCTTTTTTAGGATTTTTATTCGTAATTTTCTTTTTATTATTTTAATTATAAATATAAAAGAAATTATTTATAGCTTAAATAAGAGCTTTAGATTCTTATTATAAGTTTTAAAATAGCTTTAGATTATATTAATAATATTAAAAAAGTTGTTCTAATTAAGATTATATACTACTTTATAATAATAATTAAAGGCTTTACTTACAAATATAATATTAATTACTAAATAATATTAATATTCCCTAATCCCGACTTTTTTATAATAGTTATAAAATATTATTAAGGTTTTTTATAAAACCTCGTACTTCTTCTTAGAATATAATTTCTTTTTTAAAAAAATCTTTTTAAAATTTATAAATTACTTTGTATTTACTGCTATATTTTCAATATTTATATACGATCCTTATGTTATTATATATTATTAATAACTTCGGGTCGTTTACTTCCTTTTTTATTAGCTAATTAGTACCGAATTTTATATTAATAATAATAACGAGTTATAAATTAAAATAAGTAAAATTATTAATTATTATACGTTTAGTACTATATTTTACTTTTATATATCTTTTTATAATAATAAATTATTATTAATAATTATAAAAAAAAAATCTAGGTCGTTTACCTTTTTTTTAAATTTATTAAAATAATTATATACTCTATTAACTTATACCTAGTTTTATAGTACGAATTCTTTTTTTATAATCGTTATTATTAAGATTTTATATAGTTTTTATAATTATAATTATATTAATAATACCCCTTGCTTATAAAAAAATTTATTAACTACTTTTATAATTCCTAAGCTTATGCTTATAAACTATTTATCTAGCTAATAACTAAGGTTATCTATAATTTTATAAAATAGGGATTACCTCTATAGCCCCTTTTTTTTATAAACCTTAATTAAATAGATTAATACTACGTTAATTTACTTATTATTAAGCTAATTTATAATTTTATATATTTACGTCCCTTAATAATTTAAGTTAATATTTACCTACTTATAAAAAATTAGGATTCTATTTAAAATCGGGGTTTTTTTTCTTTTTTTTTACCCTAACTCGCTAAGGGTCGTACTCTAGCTTATATTTATATTAATAATTATTAATATATTTAATCTTAATAAGGATATATTTAATTTACGTACTAATTATAATAAATCCGTACTTTTATTACTTAACGAATTTATTAAAGTTTAAGTAATTCTTACTTCTTCTTATTATCTTATTACTACTCTCGTTTTTACTATTTTTAATAATTACTATTACCTTTTTAAATTACTAATTATTATACTTATTAAGATTTTCTTTTTTATTTAATATAAAAAAATAAGCTTTAGTAGCTCCTTTTTTAATAATAATAATAAATATTTATATTATTATAAAAAAACGTAATAATTAGTCTTAGGATCTTTACTAATTACTAATTTTTATTATTCTTTATATTTCTAACTTTTTAAGCCTTATACTCTTTATAATTTCTAAATTACTTTTTTTCTTAACTTACTTTTTTTAAAGTAGTATTTTAAAAAAATAGTTAAAAATAGACGTTAAATAGCTCGTAAAAAAGCTAAATAGGTTATTAAGAGCTAAATAGGTTATTAAATATTATTAATAAAGTTAAGCTCTTTTTTTTATAAAATTAAGGATTTAAAGGACTTATTAAAAATACTTATTATTTTATTACTTATATTAAGTAAAGTTAATTATTTTAAAAAAAATTTCTTTTATAGCTTTTTAGTACCCTATTTTATATTTTTTAAATAGTCTTTTTTATAGCTTAATTATTATTAAGTAATTATTACTTATTAATAATCCTTTTTATTACTTAGTTAATTTTTTAAAATTAATAATTTTATATTAAGAGCTTAATATAAAAAAAAGCTCTTTAGTAGCTTTTTAAAGGATTTTTTTTTTTTTTTTAGAGCCGTATTTTCTTAACTTTTTTTTAAGTTAATTATAATTTTAATAAAAGGTCGTAAGACTACTTTAAGATAGCTACTTTTTTTTTAAGTTAATTTTTAAGATTTATAATATTCTTAACTCGATATTATTAAGATCTCTAAATTTCTTTTTCTTTTATTAAATTATTTTTTATATTATATTTTTAAATAATACTCGGGGGGTAGTTAAGGGGGCTATAAAAAAATCGTTTAGATTATAAGCTTTAAAATCGTATTTATAAGATCTTTATAATATTAGGCCTTTTTATATACTATAAATCTCTTAGTTTAATAACTTTTATATAAGTTCTTATTACGCTTATTAAAAATATTTACGTTTAAAAATCCTTTTTTTTTAATTACGTAGTACTTTTTTATATTATATTATTAAGCTCGTTTATTATATTAATTAATTAAGTAAATAAGTACTACGTAAGTATTTTTTTTTATTAATTTAGTTAGTTAATTTCTAATTATAAGCTAACTATAGAAAAATTATTTAATAAAAAAGCTACTTAAAGTAATAATAAAAGGCTAGTTATTTAAATAGTTTTATTAATTAATATAGTTTAACGTAATAAACGTTAACTTTTTATAAATAATAAAAAGCTATAATTACTTAATTCTATATAATATTTAAAAATCGCCTCTTTTTTTATTTACTTTTATAAAATTAATTAATATAAATTTCTTATCTTATATAGTATTAAAAAGTTATCTTTTTTATATATTAAAATACTTTATTAATTTATAATAATAAAATTTAATTATTAATTAATATTAATATCCTTATTATAAAGTAGTTAGTTCGAACTATAAGTTAATAAAAAGATTAATTAAACTATATAAATTTTTATATAAGTATAAAAAAGAGGTTCTAACCGTAGGTTAAGCTAGTTATGATAATTATAAATAAGGCCCCTAATTAGCCCTTGCGCAGTTAGCCGTATGCCGCGGTCGAATTAGACTTCTAATCCGATAGTTAAAACAATTTGAGGCGCGGTTCGCCCCTCTTCGAACCAGGCGACCAAGACTTAGCTCTAACCCAAAAGGATTAGCCTTGGTCCTTTCATGATTGCAGCCTCATTATCTGCCTTAAGTACCATGCATTGATACCTGAACCTTGTTTGAACATGCCAAGGATCAATCGCAGTTGAGAGCGACAGGTGAATTTGGAGTGCGACCCTCTGCCCAACTTTTTGGAGATTGAGTATTTATGGCAGGGAAGTAGCTAAAAAATAAATACCCTCCTGACTTTACGTCTCCCTTGATTGTATTCGCACTTCATTTTCTTGTTTGTTCCTCAGCCTTGAACACGAAAGAATTTGTACTCATGTGGATAGTGGTATGTTTCCTTCGATTCAACCAACGGAAAAGAATAGTCTCTACAGCCCTAGCTGCTCAATTCAACCGATTAAGTGCTACTTTGAGCAGTTTAGCATGAAGGTAAGCAGTCATAGACCCTTGTGTTACCCTTCGATACTGCCGTTGCCATCGATGTCACGCTGACAGACTGCAGACACAGCATCAGCATCATTACAGTAACTCACACAAATGATCTCACTACCAATAGCCTGAGTGCTTAGTACTTGAGAGATTGGTGACGATTAGGCAAGACAGTAAGGGACAACGCACGAGCATAGTGTGTGCGCATGAGCAGTCACTACAGTGGTGACAGGGAACATCGCGATATACACTGTTTACTCGAGGCGAGAATCAAAATTGCTGAAAAAGCACTTGAGTTAGCCAAGGAGCACCTATAGCTCTTACATCTCCCGATATCAAAAGGTCTCTAAGTTTTATAGTAAGCTCTTTTCTACCCAACAAGAGTCCAAGACCGTTGTCATGTATATTCAAAAGCTCGTGCCGACCATTATCTTGAATGAATGCTTGTCAGCACGGTCCTTCAAAGTTTTGATTGTGTTGTATGATATCTGATCTTTATTTGCAGGTTTTCTCTGCATGAATTCTCTAGATGTTGAACGATAGCCAGCTTCACAGCGGCTTTGGTTGGCCTCAGCAATTCTCGCAAAAAGGAAAGATAGCCAGGAATTTTGAAAATGTACCGTGGCTAAGCTACCAAGAAGAGTTCAACTCACCGAGAGACGCTTTTAGCTTTTTTTTCCAATTTGACGATGATGACGTGAGGTATCATGGGCGCGTCCGTCCTGTCCTTGATATTTGTCAGAATATGGACCTTCGCGACCTTCCCAGCATCGACTCCCTCGACGGGGAGAAGAGAGTGGCTTGGTTGATAGAAGGTCAGCTTGTTGATGGCGTCATCAATTTTCGAGATTGCTTGGGATCATTAACTGCTCGCCGACTCGCTGAAGCTTTGTCGAAACCAGTAAGTTCCTGCGGAGCACCAATCTGCAGTATCATCATGACCAATGGAAGTTTATAATTGTCAGTGCTCTGACAAAATCGACAGCGCTATCGGAATACTACAACTATCAACAGACAAGAACAAGACAATGCCCGAGAAATGAACCTGGATAAAGAAACACCAGCTTTTGATGCTGAGCGTCGCCTACTGTAAGAACCCGCGCCTACCCCTCAAATCATTTCACTAGAAGCAAAGAGACGGTCGAGACATTTTTCCATGGATCGAGATATTCATAGCTAATGTAGTTATCTTACCAACTTGGATTGTTGGAGTATTGTCGCGCTGGTGAGAACTGCTCCTATCTCACAGGCTCGGCTTCTTGGAGACTTTTTTCACAAGCATCTGAGCTCCAGAGCGTCAATAGGGGTCGCATTCGAGGTGAGACTCAACGTATGAATTTTTAGGCTGTTATAAGAGTGCTAATGAGTTTGTCTATGGTTCTTCATCAGGTTCAGGGGCATCCATTGTTCTCCCTTGAATTTTACCTGCCGTTTCGAGCCTGGCGGAAAACCAAACGTCTTCTCAGAGATGAAAGAATCAAGATATCGGACCAAGAATCTCTCCGATCATCAATGAATGTCACACACTTGATGCCTCCAGGAGGTGGTGACGAGGCGAATCAGGTTCACGGTATCTACGGAGGTCATATTGCTTGTTTGGTCAGCGGGCATGATTATTGGCAATGGACAGCATACTTCTCTATCGACACGTGGTTCGATGAAGATGAAGGCATAAATGACCAAGTGACACGTTATGATAATGACATGGAAGATGAAAGCGGATGCGACTTTGAGCCGGATCCTTGTAGCGGTGGACAAGACGACGCCAGAAAGCCATACTGGAACCCACGAGTTTGGTTTCTCCGCATATTTGGCATTCGACTAGATCAAATCAAAGACGAATGGGAATGTATATTCCTTCACTTAGGAAATAGTATGGAGCGACAGGTATGATCCCACTACGAGGACCCAAAACCGGCGAAATGATAATGTATCCTCTAGGATCGGGAGCATAAGATGCTCCTCCGTGAAGAACGACTATCACCTGGACTTACTAGTACTGAGCGGCATGGATCTAGGGTCAATTCCCTGAAGACCTTGATGCTAGAGTCTAGAGATATTCTGCAAGATCTCCTGAGCGTCGTCCGGGAAACGGTGAAGATCGGGGCATCTTTCCTGTCAACGGAAGTGAACTTCTTTCTTCAAGTCGACGGACAGGCCGGAGACACGTCGGAGTGCTACCCTTATCTTAGGGACATCAGGCGGATATTCAATGAGCTAGATCAGCTCAGCTTTCGACTAGAAAGCTATCAGGAGAAATGCAACTCCGTGATACAATGCTGTGAAGCACTCAAGAATAATGTGTGGCCCGAGTACTTGTCTCATACACACTGTAGTCACTGACAGGTCTTAGAATCCCCTAAGAATATTCTCACCAATCTCAGACGAGCGATCTGCTGTCAGCTCTGTAGGTGTAATCTTGTCCGAGTAAGAATTCCTGGACCTCGTCGCTTACGACACACAGCACGGCATGCTGCAAGTACAGGTGGAGATGGAGAAATTGCGAAACGTGAGGCCCCTCACTTGTAGAAGAAAAGCTAAGGGCTAATAAAATAAGCAGGAGTTGATACAACTGAGGGTGAAAAACGAACAACTTATTGCCATCGAGCCAAAGGATGTGGAGGAAGTTCGCGTCCTCGCATTTAGCACACTGGTCAGTCTGAAATTCTATCCCGCCCGTTTGACGAAGATGAGCGATTGACTACTAACACAATTTGGCATTCGTAGCTTACGCAGGCTTTCTCGCAAACTACTGCACTTTTTAGCGCAGAGGGCGTTATCGCCTTCACAAAGAACTGGCAATCATTTCTAATATCACTTCTCGTAGCGTATGGCATTAACTTTTCGATCGGAACCGCCTTTCTTATTTGGATTCGAAGGGCGCGCCGAAGATTGCAAGATGCATGTGCCTCGAAGTCAGAGCCGTTGCTGCCTGTCGTGCAGCCTACGCAGAATCTCGACGCTGCCTCCGCTATCACGTTGAGATCAAGAAGTGACCCTGTGACTCAAGGCATTTCCACACACATTGCTTCGATAAGATTCAATGAGGGTGGCATCACAGTCCACAACCGGCGTCGATTCTCAGACAGATTCTGGTCAAGCTATAGGCAGCCGGAGAGGATGGATGATATTGAACTCGGAAATAGGAACGCTTCAACTGTTGAGGAATTGACATGACTTTAGAAATCGTGTGGGAAACAGCATGCTTTGATTTGGGCATTTGGCTTTTAATTGGTCGGCTATCTTGTTTACTTTCTTTTATGTATCTAAGGAGTACAGATAAGTGTCGATGATCCGGCTTGATTGAACTTCAAATTTGTGTACTGAAACTCACAGCTCGGCCGCTGCGACGACGGCTACGTTTCCATATGATGTCTTCAAAATGACCTTTCAATCTCAAAAGCGACGAGACAGCGGCCGAGAAAGAGCCGATCGATCGAGCCTGTGCTGTCGAAACGTCTTATGGATCTGTCCAAAAGCACCGCGGACATTGATGGGAGCGACCGAGGCAATCTCGACCGGATCTTTCATCGCATTGACGGGCTGTCGCCTCCGGAACGGACGGTAGGGATAGGTTTTGGTCTAGAGATTGAAGAAGGTTCGGTTTTCGACCTTCTGTGGCTCATCAGGTGGACATCTGTGGTCTTTTGCGTTGTGTTAGGCGTCATATGAGCGGCTCAACGGGTAATATCGAGAAAAGGTTCGCCATTCAACTTGCCTAATAGCGTTCTCGATGGTTAGTGTGGCATTTTTGAAGTTTTCGGCGTCTAGGAGCTATTCGGGCAGCGAAGAGACAGGCCAAAACGTGTAAGAGGGCTGCCTATCTCAAGGCCTGCAAATGTAAAGTCAATACATTTGGACTGACATTTCTTGAGGGTGATAACGAGTAGTCTGCTAGTCCAGAGCTAGCTCAATCATATCCCTTTGTAGATGATTGCGAACTGGAGCAGAGCTAAAGAAAGACTGGAGCGGAATGTCATGATGCTATTTGACAGTAGACGGGATAGTTCGACGGCTATTCCTCGGGGACAAAGTCGCATGTTATGTCAATAAAGAAAAGTATGTAAGATAGCTAGGAAGGACTGAGGCGAGGGATCGATGCGTTAGCAAGACACCTGTCATCCTGGTAATGCCAATCCAAAGTTGTCGTATACCATGCGCGGTAGCCTCATTCAACGACTGGGTGATAGCATCTGCGTCTGCAAGTTTGGGAATCCAACCAATCCAGCGACGCCGCGTTGGCTGCCTTCGGTGCCCGACCACACCAACGGCCCATTTCGTCACTCCGCTGCTATCGCTGAAGAAAGAGACAATTCTCCCATCGTTTGTGATAGCGCTTGCCTGTTTTCTTTCTTCCACACACACCAAAGCAGGTGGTCACAAGATACTTGTCAGATCCCAGTAACACTATGGCGACTTTGTCAATCAACGGCCTTCAATCTTCACTTGGGAGGCTGAGCCTCGAAAAGCCTCTTCCCTCCTTTCCGGTCGCCGATGTGTTAGTGCGCCCGTTAGATATCTGGCGTTCCTACTTAGCCACTATCGTGGCGGAGGTGGCAGACTGCGAACCAGCTGTTGCATATGAAGCGATCCAGTCTACGGCTGCCATTTCCATGGGCGATCTAGCCATCATTCTGCCTCGTCTCAAGATCAAAGCGAACGCCGAGGCCGCAGCTGCACTGCTAGACAAGGTTATTACACAAGTGAACGTTGGAAGTACCTCCCTAGGCTGACAGAAAACAAATGCAGTTTCCGAAGTCACCTCTATACACCTTTCCATTCGTCGACGGGGTTCACATCCGCATCTTTTCCTCCCCGTTCTTCCTTCCCAGACTTCTCATCCCCTTCATAGCCGACCGCAAAGAATTGTATGGAAGCGATGAAGTTTTTGGTTTGAGGGATGTGGCATCACCCGAGTCTGGACGCAAAAAGGTCATCGTCGAGTTCTCGTCGCCTAACATTGCACAAGAGTTTGTAGGCAGGCACCTACGTAGCACAATCAACGGTGCTGCTATCGCCAACCTACATGAGCGGATGGGATGGGAGGTTGGTCGATTGAACTTTTTGGGCGACTGGGGTAAGAACATCGCTCTTCTCGCCGTCGGCTGGAACAAGTTCGGCTCGGAGGAAGCCTTTGCCAAAGATCCCATTCGTCACTTACTCGATGTACACAACCAGATCAACGAGCTGTTCAAGCCTGAGCAAGAGGCAAGCGCAAAGGCGAAGGATGAAGGAAAGAATACAGCCGAGATTGAGTCACAGGGCATTTACGCTGAACGTGATGCGTTCTCCAAGAAATGGGAGGAAGGGGATGCCGATGCCTTAGCCCTGACTACCAGGTTCCGCGACGTTTATGTCGAAGATTACACCAAAGCCTATGCTCGTCTCGGCATCAAGTTTGATGAGTATGCCGGAGAGTCACAGTTCACGCCAGAGTCAATTGCGGAAGTTGAGACAGTCCTCAAGGAGAAGGGGATATCCGAGGAGAGCGATGGTTCGTGGCTCATCGACTTCAAGAAGCACGGGGCGAAAGGTCTCGGCACTGGTATGATCCGCAACCGTACTGGCACGACCATGTACTTCTCCCGCGACCTAGCCGCGGTCCTTGATCGTGAGAAGAAGTTTGCGTTCGACAAGATGATTTATGTCGTCGCTTCGGAGCAGGACTCCCATTTCCGCTGCGTGATCAAAGCACTCGAGCTAATGGGGAGAGAAGATCTCGCCAAGAAGATTCAACACGTCAACTTTGGCAAGGTTCAGGGCCTGTCGTCCCAACTCGGCAACGCGCACTTGTTGGGAGACATGCTAAACCAATGCGCCAACGCAGTGAGAGACGCCATGGCGACGGAGGAGAATGCTGGGGCCCCTCTTGCCGCCGCGGAGCCTTTCGGCATCACATCGCTTCTTGCTCAAGACATGCACACCAAGCGTAGCAACGGGTACGCGTTCGATAGTAAGAAGATGACCGAGTTCGAAAGCGAGACTGGCGCCCATCTTCAACTCCTTTACACTCGACTTTGTTTGACCATCAAGGAGCTTGGCGGTGATCCGACTGCGCTCGGAGAGATCGACTACGCGCATTTAGAAGAGGAAGAGTACACGAATCTCCTGAGACTCATGGCACAGTACCCTGATGTCATCAACGCTGCGTACAAAACCCTCGAGCCCTCGGCTGTGTTGACGTTCCTGTACCGGCTGGCCGAACAGTTGTTGGTATGTCTCGATGACGATGAGGGCGAGGGTGAAGACGAAGAGGAGGAGACTACCGATGACCCGGCGCTTGACCTTGCACGAGCTGTGCTGTATGAGAATGCCAGACAAGTCTTTGAGAATGGTATGAAGGTCCTCGGTATCAGCCCTCTGTCTTCCTAATTTCGACGCTCTGATTTTTGTCATTGTTGTAACTCGGGGGAAGGCAGGTTTGGTCATTGTTACATACCACTGAATGTGGTAAGATTGTCAAGGAACATTGGAAGGCGCATGATTTGTTGAAGTGGCTTTGTCATGAGATCATGACTTGATGACAGACATGGGAGCACAATAAGGATCCCAGGCTAGGTGGCAACTGTTTACTGTGTTGCATAGCAAAACTCAAAAATATTCAATATAATGTTCAGGCTTTTGTATGAAGCCCAGTGAAAGTGACGCCTGATGTCTCTCACACCTGTTCATAGCAATGTATATATAATCTCTTTTCTTGAGCTTAACTTGGGCAGAATGTTCCCAACAATCAGCTGTTCTGTGCCCCAATAATATCCATGATACAGAATCCTTCACTGAGAACGCTCTTCAGCTTATGTGCTCATGACTTGGTGTATCAACGCGGCCCAGTACGCGGCCATGCTCGACGTCCTGGGTCTTCAGGCCCTCTCACTTCTGGCGGAAGACGAATACGTCGGAAAGAAATAGAGAGAGGCAAGACGGGAAGGTAAGGATGCCAATGCCTGCCTGAATGAATGCGTAGAGGAACCCACTGATGGAAATATCTTCAAGAGTCGAAGTCCTTCTTCTTGACTTTTCTTCTTCACCACCACATCTGAAGTCAGCCATTCCTACCAACCACAATTTAGGTAAGCCCTCACTTTTCTCATCACTTGGTCCCTCCCTCCTCTCAAAATACACCCACTGCAAATGAATAGAACTTCCCTGCCTTCTAGCAGTGGAAAAAATTCTTCATTATCCTGAGCCCAGTCGCTCCTTCCTGCCTCGAGGTGAGGCCATTGTTTTTATTATCACTTTCCACCACGACCGCGCCCCACCCTCTCGTCCTCCTTCGCCCTCCCTCGCGCTCACCTTCACCCTCATCCTCACCTTTCTTCTTATTTTCTTTCTTGTCTTTTTCTCACCCATCACTTTCGAGATTCGGCTCGTTCACTCTTCAAGCTTCTTATCTTCACCCAGTCGCCTGTGTATCTCGCTCTGATACACCACTAACTGGCTAGATATAGCTAAGTGGCATGAACATTATTGCCCTCATCGCTATCGTATCACAACAACGCGCGCTGTGAGAGCTTCCACAACAAGTTGAATATTCCGGTAGGTAATCTCATTATCTTTGTTCATCCTCGAAGGTGGTTCTGACTTCTTTTAATGCAGATTCGTCCGCAAACAAAGAAATCTCTCACAAACCACCAACCTCTAGTCGCTCATCACTCCATCGACTCAACCATCATGTCTTCCCGCTCGCGCGACCGCGGTACCACCGTCATCTCGGCCGAAGAGCGCGCCAGACGCATCACGGAGGCCAAGAGCAAGATTCGCGAGAACGCGACCTTCACTCCCGCCCTTCTGGGCCGCATCGAGTCTCGCATCGATTCCAACGCCTTTCGTCGTTGCATCTCGGACAACACCATCTACCAGTCCCTCTGCAACTCGCTCAAGGACAAGAACGTCCCCGAGCGCGAACGTCGCCCCGATCTCGTCGACTTTCTCGCCCTTGAGGCCATCGTCGCCGTCAACTATGACGGTGAGTACAACAAGGTCCTGAAGGACCTCTTCATCCGCTGCAACACCGCCGCCTGGGTCGACAAGGCGGTTCTCGCGGCCAATCAGGAGTGGTACCGCGATAACCTCTCTGATGCCCGCAAGTTCATCAAGACTCTCATCAACAAGGTTGACTCCCAACTCTTGGAGATCATCCTCGAGGACATCGATACTAGCTTCTGGCGTCAGACTCTCAACGACCATGTCCTCTACAAGAAGATCCTTGAGAAGCTCAAGAACAACCGCGACCTCAGCCAGCGCGACGTTCTCACCGCTGTCGCTCTCAACGGCGGCAAGTACCCGACCGAGGTCTTCCGTCACCTCATTGTCCACCAGAACTCCGCCATGTGCCACTGGGGCAACAATGTTCAGGCCCAGCATGCCCTTTACGAGGATGACGAGTTCCAGGATACTCGGGCTCAGAACACCGTTGTCAGCGACACTATGGCCAACCTTGAGTCCTTCGCTGATGCGATGCATGATAAGGATAAGAGTAAGGAGATCCGAAAGAAGGTCCGCGAGCTGAAGGACATTATGAAAGGAGACCTCGGTCTTCTCCGTCACACCCTGGGTGGCCGCATTCAGAAGAATACTGGCGGAGGCGGAAGAGTCGCCATCGGAGGCATCGGCAACGATCTTACTCGCCTTAACAGCCTTACCGGCGGAGGCGGTACCGCTGGTGTCCTTGCTGGAGGTGCTGGAGATACTGGTGGTGTTGCTGGTGTCCATAGTACTGGCGGTACTGGTGGTGTCGGCGGCGGTGGTGGTCACTTGGGTACCGTGGGTGACTTCCAGACTCAGCTTCGCCCTACTCATCAGCGTCATGACTCTATCACCTCTTCTGCTGGCGGTCTCTTTGTCGGCCAGGATGGAGCTACTCCCAGAGGTTACGAGACGCCCCAGAGCCAGATGCAGGGCAACGGAAGCCTTGGTGTCGAGGGTGGTGGTATGGGTGGCTTGGGCAGTGCTCGCCTTCATGTTAAGAGAGAGGCCTTCAGCCCCGGCTCCGACTCTAGAGTTCCTGACCCCTTCAGCCCTTCTTACTAGGAGGCTTCTTTCGTGTATACTTACTGCTTAATCTGGGATTGGAAGGGACTAAGGACGGCGGCGGTGGAGGAAGGCCGACTTCTGGATTGACGCCGTTGACTGGCCTCTCGGATGAGAAGAGCTGTGTATTGCCGAACTAAGGCAGAGATTAGTGCAACAAGAACTTGACTTTCACTTCACCTGCTCTGTGCTCATCTGGATGTGTTTATAAGGTCAAAGCTTCAGAAACGTAAGGATGAGAAGCAAGGACGATGTGCTCTTTGTTGCTAGAGTTCCTTGTCTCTACACCGTAGTGAGATCCTGGATTGAACCCTCGATTCACTTTTCTGACTTTGCTGACTTCGGTGCTTCGCTTCCAGCCGTTTTCGATGCGCATCCGACAAAGCCTTTGGATTTAATCACAATGGAAGGCTTTTCTTGTGAAAAAGGGCTTTGATTGAACAGCATGAGAGTCAGGCTGATAGTCGCATTCCCACTCGATTTGCCTTTTGCTCAGCTCGGGTCGGTCCGCTGACAAGTCTGTGATGGCAAACCTTCTCAATCGACTGGATGACCAGCCAACCCAGTCGACCTCAAACTCTATTCTTGTCAAACGTAGGAATACAGGAGTGACGCAGCGAATGCCTGTTCCCATAGTCGTGAACAATACAAAATGTCAAGTTACTGGGGCCCTGGTGGCCAGGCAACCAGAAGCTTCTGGCTAATCGATTGGGAGGCTATCTCCATAGGTGTCAGGGGCCGATAGATAGAGTTGACTCTCTCTCGAGACGTTTTGATGGCACCAATACAACATTGTTAGCGTACGATATTGGAATCGGACAGGGAACTACTCCATCAACCTCATTCGGGTCTGGGTATCGCGGGACTCGGAATGTTGAGGAAAACACTCATAAATTGGGGAACACACGGCCTATGGTACCTGGATCCCTGTAGAGTCATACGAATTATTTGTACTATGTAGATAAATACCCAGCCATCATCAATATACTAAGTCGTTAATGATTTTCCCCTCCCGGATCTCCTTCAAACAGCCTCCCCTGGCTCTCTGGGATTGCTCGTAACCACAAACTCCGTCTTCTTCACAATAACCGGCGCGTCAAGATGATAATCGGCACTGCCGTCATCCGACCCCTTCCCTATCCTTGAGCTCTGCACCCCAATATCCCGGTCGCTGTGGTCGATCCCGCTGCCGAGCGGCTGCATACCGCTCATCCCCGGCCGCCAGCTCTGCAGCGCGTACCTGCTTCCGACGTTGCCGCTCTGGCCCGTCTTTCCGTAACCGCTCGCGGCACCGTACTTGTTGCTTCGGCTCCCGGATCTGCTCTTTTCGTTGAAGTATTTGACGAGGGGCGCGAGGGTCGGGATGCAGCAGACGATGATACCGAGGTTGTTCTCGATGGCGGACCACATGATGAGGGGCGAGGAGTCGAGGTAGTTCGCGAGGGCGTGGACGGTTTGGATTCGGATGATTTGGATGACGGTGATGAAGGCGCCGAGGCCGAAGAGGCCAAGGAGAACGAACTTCTTGCGCTTTTGGATCTTGGAGGATGCGAGGACGGGGAACGGGAGGAACATACTGAAAAAAGGACTGTCAGCTGGAATTTTAGTGACATGTTTGATTTGGGGAACATACACAATGACATCAAACGCGATCGTAAGAGACGCCATGCTGGTGTAGAAGGGAACTCCGGGAATGCAGGAGCCATTGGTGATCGTGGGGTCCCATTGCTTCGCGATCTACTCTTTGTCAATATCCGTTCTGTCTTGGGACAAGAAATGGATAAACTTACAGGCGTGCACAGATTTATTTGCACCAGCAGGAAGGCAACGTGATACGCGACGCAGAGACCGATGGTGACGAAAGTTGCCCACCTATAGGGACCCTTCGGAATGAAGCGGAGATATGAGAGAAGCAAGCTGATCTTGAATCCGAGAATACTGCTGATGTAGCTGGACTGGATGTTAGTTCTGATTTCATCTCGACGAATCTTTTCCAAGGATTTGAGCACTTACAAAGGAGCGCCGGCGTATTGCAGAAGACCAAAGTTATAGAGATTTTGCGCTGGCATGTCCTCCAGCTTTTCGAGCCCCAAGCCCCATTTTGTTTCTGCGGGTGGTTGTTAGACGCAAGACGAGTGGTGAAGATTGGAGACCATCGTACGAATAGTGCTGACGATTGCAAATCCGGCAGCCGCAAACCAGGTTGCAAAGATGACCCAGTCATCTATCGCCGACAAGTTAGTGCTCTGTCCAAAGGTCAAATCATCCAAGTTGAAAACATACCTGAACCAGCGGCCTTGAGCATGATCACACGGACGTATAACCGCAGCATCATGATGATCAACGACAGCGCCGTAAATACCAACGCGATGGCCGTGATCTGGGGACCCGTGGATGGTGTCCCCGGCGGTGTGTTGTAGGTCCACGACTCGCTCATCGTGGGCTGAAATGTTGCGAATAACCTCCTTCGAAACCCGGTCGGTGAACGCGGTGAAGTCAAGCCCAGACAGACGTAAGGCTGATGGTCTGCGGGCGAACGTCGTTCGACGGGATGTGGTAAGACGGGAAGGACGTTGCCGATCTAACCGACGAGCCTAGGTAGGAGACTAGGAGGAAAGGGACGAGTGGACAGAGGTGGCGGAGCCGACTGGGTTTAGACCGCTTTATCTGGACAGGAGCTCGTCGTTCATAACATCATTAGACTAGGCCTTTCAGCTAGTAACGTTCGTGCCAAGAGGGGAGGGGGAAGAGTGGAGGGAGTATCAATATACAAATAATATGCTCTTCCTTTCTGGCTTCTCTCCCCTTTCACATTTGCCTTTTTCCACATAGGCCCAACCTTATGGATTGGGTATCCTGTTCCGGTACCGAACATCTGGGCCAGAAGGCATCCCCTGTCGGAGCAGGTAAAAGATATCACACTTGAAGTAACGGCCAAGCCGGGCTGCAAGCACGAACTTTGTGAGAGGTTCTAGTCCGGATGTGTGAGGTGGGTGGACTCTGGAGGGCTTGTCCTCCGGGCCTTGTCCCTCGGATCGTCTACAAGGTAACGTCCCCCTCTTGCCTCGTGCACTGCACGTTTGCGAGAAGCTCGGGGGAGCCACGAGGAAGTTGGGAACACATACGGGGTCAAACTCCGTATGAGGGCCATTGGAGCAGCAGAGCCACAGAGCTTCTTTCCTCCCCCCCGCCGGAAAGTGTGCCGATGTTGCATTTCAGGAGTGCTTTCTGGAGACGAACGTATCCATGCCTGCATCTTGCAAAACGCATCGGGTTTGCGACCAGTCACCTCGAACTTTCGCTGAGCCACCGGCCGGAGAAGCGTCTGGGCTTCCTCGCCAGACCTGGGATTCTAGAAGAGACGTGGTCGTCGGCGGCCCCCGTTCCCTGCTGGCCGTCCCCCTTGTTGGACGCATATACGGAGTTCCTGTGGTACACGCACGCTATGCACGCGTGCGGGCATTGTACGCGGAACTAATTAGCGCAGATCCAGGGATGATGGTCTTTCATAAGAGAACCAGTTGTTGGTTCCCCTGACAGTCTGCCATACTGCCATATGTCGTTAAGCCCGTATTGTGGGAACCGCTGCCCGTGGGTTCTTCCATATTGTTGTGGAAGTTGAATCCCGAGCACGGAACCCATCCGAGGAAGAGAAATGAGCCGCAGTCTAAGCCAAACCCGAGGAGGTCCTTTATGTCACATGGCGTTACCGCGTATGATATATCACATTGGGGGCTAAAATGCCACAGTGGCAGAGGTGACAGCGGGAGATTTTGACAACTTGGCGGGCTAGCTTCAACTCGAATTTACGCAATTATCAAAATTCGTGGACCAAGGAGTGGAGGACGCAACCGCAATGTGGCCAGACTTGGTCCGTGTCGCGATGACAAGTCAGTGATGAATGTGACATGCGAGGATATCCCTGTCCGAGACACGCCGGTTCGGGCAATTTGCCATGTGCGGTAATGCTCTGGACTCTGGTATCGACATGCTATCCTTATAAAGCAGGTTGTCTCATAAAGCAAAGGTTTCTCCCTGAAGCAAACTTGTTTCCACGTATAGGGTCGTGTTTGCAATTAGCCACTAGCCAGCGATGCGCTGGATGGCCCTGAAGTATTGTATCGACCAAGAAACCTTCTGTTATCGAGCCAAGACCTCGTCAAAACGAAGTCGACTGAGACTTTGAGAGTTCAAGTTGCTGTGCCACATTCCGACCACGTGGGTCTGATATGCCGACTTGGCCTGCAGAGTGTGCCTGCACATCCATGCAAGTTGTAACCATGTCTTCAAGCCCCCCCCACCGATGAGAAATAAGTTCCAGAAGTTCTCAGCGCCATCCCGCTTTTCAGGTGAGCGTGTGTGCTCGAGCGCAAAGCGGCACAGCAAGAAACAATCGTTCGTGACTTGAATTTCTGAAGAATACGCTTCAAGTCTCTAACCCCAAACCCCCCCGGAACCGTATCCGTACCCAGCCGGCCAGCCTTCTCGGGCATATGCGGAGACGAGAAATTTTGGCTTTGGGACGTCCGCGGGAACTGGAGAATGATCAGGAGAGGGAGGCGATCCGGGCACGAGGGAACCACTTGAAAAAGGAGGAAAGGGTCCTCTTCGTGACTCGGGCACGCTGACATCGACAATTTTCCATTGTTCCACGCCCTACGGAAGATTTTTTTCGGATCCGAACTTCCCTCTTGCCAAGGAACCAAACCAAGGGAGCAGCCACAGTCTTAGCTCCCAGTTACCACACACACCTTTCGGAGGAAGAAAAAAAACGTTGATCGGGACGGGACGTGAATGTCTGTGCTGTCCTGCCGCTGGCGTCGTGGTGGCTGACTGTTTGTTTTGCTGCCCGCGCGTATGAGGCACTTTAATGCCGATTTTGCACAACGGCCGCCAATCCATTTTCAATAGTGTTTCCTAGCACCGTTGATCTCAACTACTAGATGGACTGTTATGTCATGAGAACGTCCCAATAACGTTGATCCTATGACAGCACATGATCCAACTAAGCTGCACTGGAGTTTGGATGAACGTTGTGGTTCAACCACACCACTGTCTCATTCTTGAGTTCGTGAGACCCGAGGGGTGGGAGACCCTTGGAAGAGATTCTTGGGGCGCACCTAGTAGTATTTGCAGACAATGTCGCAATCAGCCAAAGCTTCGCAACTCGCACCCTGTTCTCCGATCGAGCATGAACCACTTATCAAGATATTTATCAGACGTTACAGCGGCGGCCCAATTCCATGGACAGTTTGACCCAGCCCCTTGTTCTTCTATACGTTGCCTCGTACGATGCGGTTGCTACCGAATCTTGGAGGAACCGAGGAACTTCATCTCATCGGCGTTTGGCGAGTTCAGGTTAGACCGCCGCGAGGCCCCTGCAGTTGGCCCGCCCTTGGAAGTCTGAAGGATGCATGGGTCTGCTTGATCGATCCTCTTTTCTTACCAAGGATCTGGTGGCGAGCCCCCAATCGGGCCGGGGTTCGATAGACTTTGCTGAAGAACCCCCGCAGCTTCAATTTCCGGCCCAGGTTGCGCCCGACTATTGAAGATTCCTCAAAAACGCCGAGGAGAAGTCCGGGATATTGTCCAGTCCAGTAACCACCAGTTGGTTCAGAGGTTGGTTAGTAACCAGCAACCAGACGTTACGAGATTCCGAACCGAACCGCACCAACGACAGGCCGGCCCTGGATATGAGCATCGACAGCATCGTCATTCTTGCGTCGATGGTAGCACCATCTCAACAGCCGGTTTCTCCCCATCGTCTCAGAGTATAAGCGAACTGCACTCTGCAAGGAACGATGCGTGATTCTGCAGCGATTTGGAGTTGTTAGACGAGGGATTCGTCAGGGTTGCTGCCGGGAGCACTGCACCCTTTGATCTGCGAGCCACACTCGAGTCCCCGCTGAACAAGACTTTGGAAGAGCGAACAACCTGACCGCGTGGAGCCCGGCCGTGCAAGCCTGACCCGGCCTTGGCTAGGTATTGGAAGGCAGCGGACCACGGAACCCTCGTGGCCCGGATCTTCATCGCCTTGCGAAGTCGTGGGAGCCGGGATCGTGAGAGAGAGCAGGCCGCCAGAAGCGACAACGAGAAAGTCGAATGGAGCTTCAAGCGGAGATAGGTATCAGGATGTCCGGCGTCGACTGTCGAGTCTCGCACTCCGGTCTCCAGTCTCCAGAATCGCTGACCGTCCTGGCCACTAGTGGCCGATAGACCGAGGCACCCGGCATCCCTGGTGTCCGGCCGATATCTAGGACGATATCGACCTCGTCTCCCGCTCCACAGCCCGCAGCGCTTTACCGCCCCTGGCCAAGGATGGCAGGGGAAGAAGAGGGAACCAGCCACAAACGGCACTGCATGAGAATCGACCCTAGGGCTTCTTCCCGATATTGTTCCCTTCTCGAATGATAGCAACACGGATTCATCAGCAACAGGTAACAAGTGCGGCAAACTTCCACTAGTTTGAGGGGGCGAAGTCCGCCTTCTATAGGACCCCAAATCTCGGTCGAAACCCCAGTCGGGAAGCGTCCTCCCTGTCGAGATGGACTCTCCAAACCCCCATGCCGTGGTCCCGGAGGTCGGGTAGGACACTTCCTGCAGCATACTAAAAGTAATGCCCATGGCCACCGGTAGGAAAAACTTTCTTTTGATGAAATGGTCCAGCGGCATTTCCCTCTCTTTTCCTCTGCCCCCTCCCCCCGCCCTCTCTCCCTCCAGCCGTCGATCTTTGTCTCACATTGCGCTGCCATTGCCTTTGCCCTTTCAAACCAGGTCAAAGTAAAGTAGTCCAAGATGAAGAGCTTTGTCCTCCAAGCGGCCCTCGCCGGTGCGGCCCTCGCTGCTCCGAACCACCGAATCGGCACCGCCTTCACTGAGCGCGCCGCCGGTGACTGCAAGTGTTTCCCCGGCGATGCTTGCTGGCCTGCCACGGCGCAGTGGGATGCCCTCAACACCACTGTTGGCGGCAACCTGATCGCGACTGTCCCTCTTGGCGCGCCATGCCACGACCCCGTCTACGATGCGGCCACCTGCGCTACTCTGCAGAGTGAATGGCAGGATGCGGAGATCCAGTGAGTGCCGATCCCAACTTCATGATATTGACGACATCAAGTGACTAACCATGATGTAGCATGGGATCCTCTTCCTCCATTATGGCTCCCTTCTTCGCCAACCAGAGCTGTGACCCCTTCCAACCGCAGTCTCGTGCTTGTACTCTGGGCAATTACGTCGTCTACGCCGTTGACGCCAAGACCCCCGAGCACATCGCAGCTACCATCTCCTTCGCCGCTAAGAACAACATTCGTTTCATTATCCGTAACACCGGCCATGACTACCTTGGTCGCTCCACCGGAGCCGGAGCCCTCTCCGTCTGGACTCACCACCTGACCAGCACCGAGGTTGTTGACTGGAACACCGCCTCCTACACCGGCAAGGCCATGAAGGTCGGTGCCGGTACGCAGGGCTTCGACGTCATGGAGGCTGCCCACAACGCCGGCCTTGCTGTTGTTGGCGGCGAGTGCCCTACCGTCGGTATTGCTGGAGGTTACACACAGGGTGGTGGCCACAGTGCTCTGTCCACTTCCTTCGGTCTCAGCGCCGACAACGTCCTGGAGTGGCAGGTTGTCATCGCCAACGGTACTCTCCTGACTGCTTCTCAGACCCAGAATGCTGATCTCTACTGGGCTCTCTCCGGCGGTGGCCCCGGTAACTGGGGTGTTGTCACCTCCATGACCGTCAAGGCTCACGCCGATGCCAGGTTCGGTGGTGCTACTCTCGTCATGATGGCTGCCGACAACGACAACACTGCATTCTTCAACGCCATCGATGCTTTCCACGAGGAGCTTGCCGGTATGGTCGACGGCGGCTCCATGGTCGTCTACTACTTGGCCGCCGGTTTCTTCCAGATCGCCCCCCTCAACGCGTACAACAAGACCGCCGCTGAGGTCAAGACCCTGCTCGCCCCCTTCGTCGCCCGTCTCGACGCTCTCAAGATGAACTACACCACTACCTACACCGAGTACGAGAGCTACTACAACCACTACGACAAGTACTTCGGCCCTCTGCCCATCGGTAACATTCAGGTCGGCATTGCCCAGTACGGCGGCCGCCTCATCCCCCGCGACAACATCACCAACATCGGCTCTTTCTCTCGCAGCGTCGCCGAGAAGGGCGTCACCTTCATCGGCGTCGGAACCGACGTTGGCAAGTTTGGCAACAAGGAGACCAACTCCGTTACCCCCGCCTGGCGCAACGCCCTCGTCCACGCCACCCTGACCACAGTTTGGAACTTCACCGCCCCCTGGGAGGAGATGATTGCCAACCAGAACCTCATGACCAACGTCATCATGAAGGAGATTGAGGCTCTCACCCCCACTGGTGGTGCGTACATGAACGAGGCCGACTTCCAGCAGCCCAACTTCCAGACCGAATTCTTCGGCAGCAACTACAAGTCCCTCTTGTGCCTGAAGCAGAAGTGGGACCCCGAAGGATTCTTCTACGTTCGCAACGCCGTTGGCAGCGAGTCGTGGAGCGTTGCTGATAATGGAAGAATGTGCCGTGTTTGAGTCCCAGAAATACCCATAGTAATTGAATAAAACTTTCGCTTTTTTGTCAATGTCTTGCCTGAATCTCATCGGTGATCATACGCAATAATCGGCCAAACCTGACGTGTGAGTTAACTGCACTCAGTTTGAAGTACCATGCTTGAAATTGGTTGCGTTCAGATAGCCAAGATACTATCGCCTAGCCATAGACACACCAAATGTGCAGTGATTGACATAGGTGAGACTCATGTCACCAAATCTTGGGACGCCTATCTTCTGTAGGGTGTGCGGAAAGCTTTTGGTTATATACTAGCACGATAATATCGATCTATCTACAGAGAAGGGTACATATGTTCGGGTCTGTCCTTTTGATGCCTCGAGGACCTCCAGCGGACCAGATTCATTTAAGAAATAGGCTAGCAAGAGCCCCTCTCAAGCTTAGAAGAGCTCAAAAGCGAATGCGGTGGAGTTGGTAGGTGGCTCGACCAGGATAGTAAGCTGTAGGACGAGAAATTAGCATTACTATCAAAGCATGAAGGTTGTCAATGTGGGATAAGGATAACTTACGCTGTCAGAAGCGGACGAAATGCTGGTAACACCCAAGTCAACCGGTCCTCCAACCTCAGCCTTGGTGCCAGCCCAGTCGAAACGCAGGGTGCGGACTTGGACGGAACCGTCGCTGGGAAGACCGAGCCTGCTGAGTCCAGAGACCTTGATCTCGTAGTTCTTCTGAACGGTCCTGGTTCCTGCGAGGATCTTGACGCTGTTGTTTTCAACGGTGGCAAAGACATCAAACGTCCGGTCAGCTGAGGCGGTGGTAGCGACGCGCTCGCCGGTCATCTGGGCGTAGTACTTATACACCTGCCACTCTCCGTTGGGCTTGTAGGCTCCGCTGGCATCCTTGAAGAGCAAGTCGGCCATCCAGTTGTGCAGGTCGGAACCGCCGCCCCAGTTGGCGCGGAGACCGCGGAGGTTGTGGCGTTCAAGTTGGGCGAGGTAGAAGACGCCGTTGGCAGGGTTCTGCTCGGATGGCCAGGCGTACTCGTTCAAGTCAATTGGGCGGTCTGGGAGGTTGTAGGTGCTTTGGAGAGACTTGAAGTCGGCAACGGTTCTGTCGGGCTCACGCTGCCATTCACCAATTTGATGCCAGGAGTAGATGTCGGGAATGGCGTCATTGGCTGCCACCTTGGACATCCAAGCCTTCCAGTTATCCAAGTCAACGGCTGGGGCGTTGGCGGCTGATGGTCCGCTGATCAAAGTGCCCGGAAGTTCAGCCCTGAAGTTATGTTAGTTGACATCGAGGTGATGAGTTTTGAGAGATTATCTAACCTAATGATCTTGTGAGCCCTGACATAGTACTCCAAGTACTGATCCCAAGATCGAGCCCAGAAGATGTCAAGATCAGGCTCATTCCAGATATCAAAGACAAGGCCGTCGAGCATGTTATTAGACTTGATGTCATCAACAAGATGGTGGAGGAAAAGCTCAGTCTCTGTCCAGTTGCCATTGTCACCGGGGAAGATTGAGCCTCCTGCTTGGCCGCCGTCGGCACCCCAGAGGTCGTGGGGCAATAGGATGAAGTCAGCTCCGTACTTGCGCGTGGTCCGGTAGTTGGAGAGGGCCGAGTCGAAGCGCTGCTGGTATCCATCGATGCCGCCGATTCAACCGGGAGCTAGGATCTGGGCACCCCCGGCACGGCTGGCGTGGAACTTGATGTCGGTAACGAAGTGGTCGGGGATGGAGGTATCAATCTCTCTTCCGTTATCGGGGAACCCGTAGATGAAGCCGGAACCGAGGAACCTAGCCGGACCACTGGGATTCGCGATATCGACAGTTGCTTCGCCAGCGGGCGATTGTCTTACTGCCAGACCAGTGACATGGCCAGCTGTAAGAGCTGCAATGGCAGAGAAAGCCTTGAGAAAAGACATGTCGATGAAGGAATGGTTGAATGATGTCGTGTCAAGGTGAATTGGCTGATGATTGCATGCTTTCAATCATCTTTTCATCTACGAAACTTCCTACTATTATACACACATCGCGATGCCTCGTCGCGATAAAAAGTTATTGTGAGTATGAGCCACCCCACCGGAGTAAACATCTCGACAGATGTTTGCGCAAGGCAGATCGGCGCATGTTGAGCGACGTTTGGCGCTATCCTCCAATTCCCCGCATGCCAAGGTGAAGCTGCAAGAGCTCATTCACAATTCGCGGGGAAGAGGCTAAGAGCGGTTGAGAACATCCATTATCAGCACGACGTTGATCCTCCTCCACCGGGAATTGCGACACTTCTGCGGGGTTCACCATAGGATCACAAACGGGGAAAAAAGCCCAGCCCGGAAGACGCGTCGCGTCTGCGACCTTATCCTTACTTGCCGCCATCGTGAATGCAGATCATCATTTACCGCAGCCATGCGAGATGATTACGGAGCTTCACATTTGGAACCCGATGCTAGGGTATTCAAGTCCATGAAAAGCATCAGGTGGTAAATTGCATCTAGAACCCCAATCTAGCTAATGGGTCAACTTACATCACTAGTACCAGGTGCCTTAGATGGATTGAGTACTTGTTGTACGAAGGAAAGGAATTGAAGTGATAACACGATATGGCGACGGTACTAAACCCTAGAAACAAGAAAGAAGGAACTTAGGCTCTTGATCATAACGAAGTATTTAAGGCATGAGTCATTACTTGAGTGTTCTCGATATGGCAAAACAAGTTGACTTTTAGCTGCATTACTAAGTAGTGATTGATTCAGTAGTTTATATAGGATGGTATTCTCAAGTAAAGTCGTGATAGTAACAACATCTATCTATTAGGTCCGACTGCGAAAGTAAAGATTCTTAACGAAGGTATGATTCCAAATGCCCTACTCTGGAAGGGCGGAATTAGTGGCGTGGACGAGAACTCAGCCTTCTTTGGCCAGGACTTCGTCGCCACTGGCATAAGCATCGACCCTGTAAGATGCGAACTTGGATGCCTTGACGCGCCTTGCAAAGAGAATGTCTAATTCCTCAAAGGTCTTGTCCTTCGTCTCAGGGAGACGGAAGAAAGTCCAAATGAAGAAGACAAAAGCGCAACCTCCCCAAAAGAATCCCGTCTTTCCTCTCCAGTCACCGGCCGTTGGGTTGAGCATGTAAGGGTTGATGACATTACAGACAATCTGAGCAATGTAATAGGCAATGCGGCTGAGGCAAACACTCTTGTTGCGGAGACGAGTCGAGGAAACCTCGGAGATGATGGCATAACAGATAGGTCCCACGGTGAGATAGTAGACACCGAGCCAACCCAGCATCATGCCAGCCTGAGCGTAGTTCGCACCATCCGAGTTAGGAGCGCCGGCGCTGATGGCACCGACGACGAGAAGGATCAGAGCCAATGCTCCAAGACCCCATAAATATAGCGTGCGACGACCAAAGCGACCAAGAAGTCCCCATGATACGATGGTACCGACAGAGGCAATCCCGAGGCCACCGACTGACATACGAAACGAGATCGACTCTGGCAAGCCGGCTTGGACGAAGAAGTAGGTGGGAGTTCCTCCCATAGCGGAGCCGCAGAAAGGCTGTGCAGCAAATGCCATGCAGGCGATCTCGGTTCTCCGGAGGTCAACGCCGCGGAAGCAATCGAGATACGAGGTTCCTTCGTCCATCTGCTGCTCAATCTCGTTGGTATGAATCATCATGGCAACCTTCTGCTTCGAATTGACGGCTTCGGACGCGGATCCGAGACGGAGGACGGACTTCTCGGCTTGCTCGTAATCGCCGAGGCGGACGAAATGCCAAGGAGACTCGGGCGCGAACCACAAGACGGCGAAAAGCGGAAGCGGCCAGACCCATTGAATCGCAAATGGCACGCGGTACGACCACTGGTTGCTACCATCGGAGAACCCTGCTTGAACACCGGCTGAAATCAGCTGGCCGAGGGCCCAGCAGAGGTTGACGAAGACGGTGAGGTAGCCGCGCAGTGCCATCGGGCAGACTTCGGAGGCGTAAGCTGGAGCGGTTGTCGCGAAGACGCCCCAGGGGATACCGCAGAGGAATTGGCCGACGAGGAGGACGGGGAGGTTCGGCGAGAAGAAGGAGATGAAGATAGAGGCGACGATGCTAGCCAGGGACGCGAGAAGAACCTTTCGGTACCCGAAGCGATGGGTGAAGTATCCATTTGCGAAAGCGCCGATGATTGTACCGACACTGACCGCATTGCTCAACCCATTCTGCCAGGATGCCGTGATCTCGTACGTGCCCTTGCTGGGGAGATACTCGCCGTAGTGTCGTTTGAAAGCGGGCTGAGCAAAGAAGGACGAGATGAGGACGATGTCGTAGCCTTCCATGATGATGGCGGCGGAGACGAGGACAGACCACATGGCAGCCTTGGGATAGCGGCGGATAGCCTCCATGAAGCCAAGCTTGTGCTCGTCGTCTGCGGCCTGCTTGGCCATGGCCAGGTCTTTGATAGCATAGTCTCCGGTGGGAGCATGCTCAAGCTGACCGATCTCAAGCGGCTCTTCTTTGGTGGTGCCCATTGTGGCGGCTGATGAATGACTTGGTTCTGAAACTGAAGGTAAATGGCACACAACGAGAGTTGGTGATAGCTTCGAACCTTCAGCAACGTGTTACAGTGCAAGTATCAGTGTCGTCGTGAAGATGATCGACAAGCGAGGTTCGGAGATGGTGGAGAATCTAGACATGATATAGAGACGCATGTAACGCCAGCAGGATATTGTTTCCGGTCACTGTCAGCTTCGTAGGGACGGTATCCCACAGCGTGGAATACACATTGTCCCCGCATGTTGTCAGTCGAAGATCCGGGGTAACATGCGGAGAGAGAGTTTGTGGTCATTAGCCTTCCCGGCACAAAGGGGACGTCGTGCCATCTGATGGCTTGTTTAGGTAATTGTCTTTGCCATTTATGGCATGATGTCTCCACCCCCGCCGGAGTTTCCAAACTTCTCACTAGAATAACCACCCGATCCATGGCTATACCGGGCTGACGACTCCGGTGGAGAGTCCATCGCCTGCTCCCGAGAAAGGATAGCCTAGTCCGAGGTGGACTGAACAAGCGAGTCCAGGAGATCGGCGTATGTTCGTTCCACTCCCCAGACCGAGTATCCCCTGCCATTCTCGCTTGTACCTCCGCTCCCGACGCTACTTGCTGCGTCTCCGTTCTGCTCCGGTCTCCCCTTGAGCATCTGCATCCCTTCTCTGAGAATCTTCCGAGGGGCCCCATCATTGCAGATATCACCCACCTTGGCCATGTGGCCCGCCATCTTATGGCCTAGCCTCACATAAGTCTGCACCATCTCGTCGTCACATGGCCGGTCGAGGTGGAGGAAGCTGGGCTCCGGGTCCTCTTCAACTTCCGCCACTGCCTCCATCGGGCTATCTTGCTGGCCAGGGCCGTCACTGGCCAAGTGAGACCTCGGGTTCTGGTGCCGCCTCATGAACAGCATCATTGTACTGTACGCCCAAACCACCAATGTTGCTGCGAATATGCCAAAGGGCTCGAGAAAGTTGCCCACACTATAACGACGGATGTGCCAAAGCATCGCCCCGGCATGAACGACCGATAGTCTGGCTTTGTACTGATCACGCAGAGCCCACTGGGCGACGAGAGATCTCGCCTTTTCGACTTTGGAATTGTCGACGTCGCGGGAGGATGCTCGCGCCGAGGCGGCAGCAGCTAGTGTCTGTAAGTGAGTTATCGGAGCGAGAAGGACGAGGCGAGAGAGGTGGAGATGTAAGATGATGGGATGCTCCCATCCACCGGCTTTGGCGATAATAGCGTTAGCGTTCCAGTGGAGGAGGTCGAGAGAGTCGCAGGCGCTGTTCCGCCACCTTGATAGGATAGGCAGCGAGGGGGGCCAAGTCTCTTCGACGGTATCGCCAGGACCACACTTCTGGACGTCAGCTGTCGGCGTCCATGAATTGAGCCTGATCTGGTTGTGGTAGATAGCCTCCTTGGTACGCCTGATGATAGCGTACGTGAGCACCATGGTGCTAAAGTCACCCAGGTTCGGTGGCAGCCTCTTCTCCATGTAAAGCATTTCCATGGCCTCAGGTATAGTCACTAGGGGACCCTCAATGTGTGAGCCTAAATGGTGCCCTGTTGATTTTGGTGGGTAGAGTTACACACCTGGCTTAGATTGCTGCTGTCCCGGTTTCTTAGCAGTAGGTTGGTCCCAGATAGAATCAAGACAGGGCATCTGGCCTTTTGCATCGCCTAGCTTGAGCAATACATCTTGGCCTCTCTCTAGGAATACAATAACATCGAGGATCTAGAGCACGGATGCCACGTCAGTCTATGGGCTCTGTGAAGCAAAGTTGGCGGCTTGCACGTACCCATATCATGAGACCCGTTCTCAGTCTGGACTCACGGTCCAACCAACTCCTATGAGCACTTGATCCATCCGCGTGTTGCGCTACCTGTGGCAAGTCTTCTCGTATACCTAGTAAGTCCATCTTCCGACAGGCATTGATCAAGAAGTGCCGTACTAGGAATGCCAAATCGTAGCGATCGCCGCGGACACCGTTGTGCAGGTCGTATATCAACCAGAGGATAGACATTTGAGCGATGACTAGACCCATTGAATCTTCCCCGGGGCTTATCAGTGACACTTGAGAAGATCCTACCACATCATCTAGGGCACCCGTTGAAATGTAAAATCGCACAGCGCTTTCCAAAAATTGAAGAAACAGGTTTCTGAAGCCGAGATTGATCTCGCCTCTGGAGTAGACCGAGCCAATTGTACAGACGGCCAACAAAAGAAGCCAATTCGCCGGCTCATGGTAGAAGTCGGTTGGTTTCTGCAGGAAGTTATAAGCGGGGTGGAAATGTTGAAAGTACAATCGGAAATAAACTCGAGCGTGAGCTATGGATGGAAGCGGTGTCGCGCTGCGGCCTTGAAGAAAAGGTTCGACGCTGATGTGTTGCAGAAGGTTATCGTAGGCCTGTACAGATAGATCAAGCCCTGTCCCTTCATCAGCTTCTTTGGAGGTGCCTGGAATCGCTGTGCTGGGTGTCGGAGTGTCATCATCGGGCCTCGCTGCATTATCTAATACTAGACTTCTTTGCGATGGGCGACCTTTAAAGGGTGCCCTAGATGGGGCACCATCGACATAGTAAGTCGCCGTGGTGGATGATGATTCAACGGATCCAGTCGTGCTTCCGTTGGGTCTACTCCTGGGCGTTGTCCCTGGTGGATTGAGCTGGTGTGCTGATGCTGGTGGAAGTGCGGCATTCGAAGTCTGGACTGGCTGACTGTTGAGGAGGTTCAGCCAGGGCCCTTGTCGTACGGCCTCATAGGCATTCATGACGGTTTGTACGCCGTCTAGGTTGGCCGAGAAGGCTTCTCTCTCGTTCACAGAAGACATGATGCCCCAATCAAAATCTGAATAATATTGAGGAGAAAGCCAGTTGATAGCCGAAATACCAGCAGATTGCTCGGGAAATTCCTCGTTCTGAATGAAGTTGTCCATGGGATTTATTCCATAACCTACTTCGCAGTTGTTGACTGGGAAAGTCTGACCGTTGTCTCCTGGGACTTGCGGAAGAGTCCACGAGGTTTCGACTGCGCGCCTTTCTGACGCGTGATTTGAAGTCGGGAATGGTATCTCGGTCATCCCTGGAGGTTGTGGAACTTGTGTTGGGTCGGCATACTCCATGACCTCTCCCTGACTATCATGTCTGTCTCCGGGAGCAGTATTCTCATCCGGAGACCGTACTGCTGTACGGGGACCTCGGCGGCGGCCAGCTGGATATTTGCACTCGAGACCCTTACCCGTACAGCGACGGCAGGGGCTCTCTTTTGAGCATCGTGAACGGCTTACAGCGCATGCCTGACATGCCCTGGAAGATGCCACGGGCCGCCGAGACTCGCTTGCGACCTCATCATGAGAGGTCGCATGACGAGTGAGAACATCCCTATACTTGCATTAGTGCATGAGATTAGTGAGAAAATAATGAGAACGTACAATCGGGAGAAGCTCTTGCCGCATGCCGAGCATGAGAAAGGCTTTTCTCTAGTGTGCGATCGCTTGTGCCGAGTGAGATGCTCCTGGCGGCCAAAGGTGCTCCCACAGTAATCGCATTTGAACACTGGAGCATCAACCATTGGATTTGCGACCGCGATGACTTCCTCGCTATCGGACGTTACGCCTGTCCGCTCGTTGCCGGTCTGTTCCGTCTCTGCCATTGTGCTTTCATCTTACTTATGAACTAGGCACAGTGTCATGTTCAGCAAGTGAGCGCATCATGCTGGATCACTGAGAGCGATGGAAAGAGAAAAGGAATGAGCATCGAAACCTGCTGATTAGTGTCGTATTATTTGAAAATAAGGCGGGGAGCATGCACTAAAGACAATTGGGCTCAGTGGCGTGTTTACCCCGAGGAACGCGAGATGAGATGAGTTCCGGGGCGACTAGCCGCACGCGGGGTAAGGAGGAACACCGTTCATTTGAGCGGCATATGACCCCTGTAGCTTATGCCGTTTCTCTTACTATTCCGCTGTAACTCGCCAAAAACGTGGTGGCCAAGAGGAAGACAGCCCCGAATGTGACGTTGAATTTTGACCTTGTCAGTTTTAGCATCAGTACTCGGCGTCTCGAGTCTCTATTCAACTAAGAAGATCTATCCTACTCTGTTCTCTGCAGAACGACTTCTGCCTTTGATTTTCTAACAAACACTGGCATCCATTCTAGGGGGCACTCGATCTCAATCTCCTGTCCGCCCTCAAAGTCTTGCTCCTCAGAGCCCTCGTGAGGAAGAGTTGTCCATCGCTCTCCACCATCCAACTTCGGCAGATAGACTTTGGCCTTGGTGATGCCGGGATTGACAATGGGGCAGCAAAGATAGGCATCGCCATACATGTACTGCTCGGCCCCAAGCTGCCAGCACCTCTCATCTCCGGGGAACTCGTAGAACAGCGATCGGATCACAGGCGACCCATGTTCGTGGGCCTCAGCCATCAGCCTTCGCGTGTAGTCTCTCAACTTTTCGCGGATGAAGAGATACTTTTGGCAGATGTCATACACCGCTGGGCCATACGACCAGACCTCGTTGGCCGCTCCACTGCTCGAAGCCAAGCCGCCCGGCTTCGGTTCTCGGTCGCCGTGCAGTCTCATCACGGGGCAGAACGCGCCCCATTGGAACCACCGCACAAAGAGCTCACGGAAGGCCTCGTCTTCGGGGTTGCCGCCGTGGAATCCTCCAATGTCGGTCGTCCACCAGGGCAATCCTGCAATACCCATGTTCAGTCCGGCTGCCAGCTGGTTACGGAAGCTACCCCACGAAGACGCGATATCGCCGCTCCAGACGAGCGCGCCGTACTTTTGACTTCCGGCCCATGCGCAGCGTAGCAAGTTGACGATATTCTTCTGGCCGGCCTCCTTCTGACCGTCGAAAAACGTTCGGGCGTACTCTTTGGGATAGATATTGCCGACGGAAAGGTTCGGGCCGAGGAAGTAGCGGTAGTTTTCAAAGTCGTAGACGGAATACTCTGGCTCGGCTTGGTCAAGCCAGAATGTTTTGATGCCCTTTGAGAAGTAGTTCTGCTTGGCCTTGTTACAGACGTATTCACGAGCCCCCGGGTTGGTGGGATCGTAGTACACGGTAGAACCTTCGAACTCAAAGTTGGTGCGGACACCTCTCTCGGTGCGGACGAGGAATCCTTGCTCGAGCATCTCTTGGAAGTTTGACGATCTCTGATCCACTGTTGGCCAGATTGAGACCATGAGCTCAACGTTCAACTCGCGGAGCTCTTGGATCATGGCATCTAGACTTCGAATTAGTTGATGTGACAGACATGGAAGGCCAGTGAGCTGTCCTTACCTGGATCGGGCCAATATTGAGGGTCAAACTTCCACTCGCCTTGCAACGGCCAGTGGAAGAAGTCGATAACGATGAGATCGAGGGGAAGTTCTCGACGGCGGTATTCCCGGGCGACCTCAAGAAGCTCCTCTTGGGTCTCGTACCGGAGTTTACACTGCCAGAAGCCCAGGCCGTGTTCTGGCATCATGGGAGCTTTGCCAGTCACATTTGCGTAACGCTGCACGATATCGGCGGGCGTGTCACCGACCACGACCCAGTAATCCAGAACGTTGGTAGAGTACGCCTCAAAGGCAGTCGTATTCTTTCCAAACACAACGCGGCCGATGGAGGGATTGTTCCAAAGGATCCCGTAGCCTAGAGAAGACAACGCGAAGGGCACACTGGCCTGCGAGTTACGGTGTGCCAGCTCGAGGTCGAGGCCCTTGAGGTCCAGGAAGGGTTGCTGATACTGGCCCATCCCAAATATCTTTTCGTCAGGTCGCTGGCTCTCCAAGCGCATTGTGAGGTGATAGTCGCCGCCCCGAAGAGGTTTGAACTCGCGGGCCTCGACCTCAATGGCGCTGCATTTGGCGTCGAGCAGGTCGCGACGGTTCCGGGCGTATTCTTCGAGGACGACGACATCGTCGGCGTTGTAGATGGTAATCTTTCCCCGCTTGCTCACGAATGCCTTTGCCTTCCCGTTTTGTATGCTGGCCGAGCCGTCTTCGGCGAGTGAGATCTCTGATTTGACCTGCTTTGGCTCTTCTTCTAGTGCCCATGCCTCAGTGGGCATCACATGAGCCTTGGTAGCTCGGACTCGGAAGGCATCTGGACCCCATGGCTGGATCCACACTTGTTCCCCATCATATTGGTAGATCAGAAGGTTGTCCTTGTGGTGAATCATGGCAGATATTGCGACTGGTTTCCTGATGAGATGGACGCGCCCTAGAACCAGAGGTAACAATTGATCAAGAACTGGTAGATGAACAGAGAACACGAAAGCTACGAGGTCAATAAAAAGCCAGAGACAAGAACCTCCTCACAAGCTTCGATTTATCGTTCCATCCGGAAACTCATCGGTGGTCCTCCTCCAACGGACTTCACGCCGGCGCCTGATCATCGGCGACAAGAACATCCGTTCTGATGATGACCCAATTCTTCGAAGCTTCTCCACCGGAGTTCGTCGAGTAGTCGGGCCAGCGGGGTTACTGAAGCTAAGGTTGCGCTTTCACCACGAAGAATTACGAGGCCGGCTGGGTTCGTCAGTCTTGTTACCCCGCCGGAGCAAGACAGGCTCGAGCTCCGGTGGGGAGACGAACCCCGCGATTCTCCAGAGAACTAAACCGGGTAGGCAATACCGGCAGATATCATTCAGACCAGGACAAGCCAGAAATTTCAGTTGTACCTCAGAAGTTGGTCCAAATCAATGACTAGCTCGCAAAAGAGTGTCCTTGGTTCCATATCCATCCCTGATCCTGTCTCCCGAAACAACTCTCAGTGAGGTACTCGCTGAACTCCACCGGGTCTCCCTCCCCGACACCATTGATATCATACATCATAACTAAAACTAATGTTAGCTAAAGAAATCTCTTTGGGGGACTTAGCCTTACTCTGCTCGAATTCCGAGAGCGCTTGTGTTATGATTGGGTCCTCGCTGAAGCTTAGGCTCGCTGTGGCATCCTCTACTAAGTCAGCCGCCGGCGGACTTTGCTGTAGTGTGATCTGGTTGATGTTGCTGTTTGAGTCTATGGGAATCCTGTTGGGGCTCTGGCCAGTGACTTCAATGGCATTCAGGCTAGCCCTTGTTTCGATGTCTCTTCCATTTTGGTCGGTTTCTGTTGGTGGGGGAATATCCAAGTGAAGCATTCTTTCCATCTCCTTAGTCATGACTAGCTTCATCAGTTTCGTGAGAATGTTCAGTCCCTGCTCGGCGACAACAGACTTGGACTTGAGTTGAGAATGCATCTCCATCAATTTTCGAAGGCCCATTTTGGAGTCATAGGCCTCCCGGCTCAATGGGTCCAGTCCCGTCATGATGGAGAGCGTAACACCGGCAGTAAACAGATGTAGCGCGACAAATGACAACGCGTATGTGTCAATCACCTCTTTGAAGTGCGGCGTGCAGCCAATGTTGGCAATCTGCAAGGCCGCGTCTCGGCAACTCCGCACCGAGCGCTGGAGCGGATCATTCTCTCCGATTGAACGGAAATCCGAACCCTCGGTCGTATTGATCTTCTTCATTGCTTTGTAGGCTAGTAAGGGCCTGTGGACCAGTATTCTAGCGTTCTCGTATGCGAGTTTGAGTGCCAGTCCCTGGATGCGGAAAGTGTGCTGGTGATGTTCCGGCCTCAGAGAATGATTGGCGCCCCCGGGCCAGTCAGCTGCGATTGCAACCTCATCTTCTTTGAAGACTAACTCTTGCGGAAGATGGTCGTGCCACTGACGAATCTGTTGGTCCAAGCTAGTGACTGTATTTATGAGACGCTGAACTAATGGACCTTCGGGTCTTGCACCGATCTCGTTGCTGTTGGGCTGCTTCCGGTTCCCGTAGAGCTCCGACAGCGCCCTTTTCACGATAATCGACAGCTGTGCCATCGACACCTTGTATGAGAGTACAGTAGCTTTTCCGGTCGACTTCCATCTTATGGACTCCCAAGACGCATCTTTTGATCGCAAAGGATATTGTTCGGGTACTTCGACGTTGCAATCCTCGTCAACGATGCTAAGAGGAAAGCCATACAGCATCGAGCAGAAGGTCTCAATCTCATAGATAGCCCACCAGCATCTTTTGCGTGTCTCAGCTGCCCTGTGGACCGGGTTGTCAACGTCGGGTACGGTTGAGGGCTCATCTTCATCTTTGTGTCGTTGATGAAGTTTGAGAGCTTGGGCGATACGCAAACCGCTTCCGCAAATGGGCCAGGCAAGCTCGGGTTCTCCGTGGTACAGATAGAAACTTCCTAACAAGATGCACATCTGCACAGCCTCGATGGATCCCAGGGAGACTACATCGAGGAATCTCACCTTCAACGTCGCCAATATTTTTTCTTGCAATGAATCTGGATCAACGCCAAGTTCAACGAGTTGAGAGTGCTGCTCGGGGCTGGCGTAGCGGAGGCTAGTTAAGCAGACAGCAAGCACAAGACCAAGTATACCGGGATTCGCTTTTCTTGGTGGAGATCCCGGTGATGCAGTAGTATGAAGCTCTTGAACTCGGGCTCGAAACTCGCTTGTGAAGAATATCATCATAAACCAATGGATCTTCTCAAAGTAAATGTTGACAAGCACTGCCACAGGGGCTTGTGCTGGCAAGACGGAAAGAAAGTCTCTTTGGGCTGCGCTCATGGCGCCATGATGCCGTGAGATAGATCGGATATGCTGTTGGGAAAGGGGTCGAGCTAATGACGCGACGGAAGCACTGGCTTCTCTGGCGTCTTCATGGGTACCTCGCGAAGTCCACTCAGTAGCTGCGAAGGCGGAAGTATCTGCTTCGTCCGGCGTGTGTATGTCGTGGTGTTGGAATGCCTTGCTCAGGATCCAAGTCAGGTCTAACTTCCATCGTAGTAGGGATCTTTGAGAATAATTACCTCGTCTAAGAAGCTGACTGCAGCCGAGTTTGTTGACCATGGTCTACTAGAGGTAACCTGTTCCGAAGATGCCCGAGGAGCGGGTGCGGGACTTGATTCATCGGGAAGTGACTGGCGTTCCGATGAAAGTATCAAGTGTGGCATGGTAGCCATCACGAGGGGAGAAGTGCTTTCCTCAGCGGTTTCCTCCGTTCCGGTTGCTCGACGGTCCCGTTTCGCTGGACGAGACCTGCCAATGCCTGGCACCCTGTCTCCCTTCCGAGTCCGTGACGGGGTGATGTTGGGCCCCTGGACCCTCCACACGCTAGGTTTATCATTGATGCAATTCACTCCGGCTCTGGTACACAGAGTACAGGGACGTTCAGTATCGCACTGGTCCATCCTGTTAGATGATGTAAAACAACACTGCCGGGCTTGAAAGAATGGGCACATAGGGTTGGGCAGCCTACCTTCAGCTTTTGCTTTCGACAGCGTTGGCATGCGGCTGCAACCTTTCTCCTCGGTCTAGTCGACTCCATGGGTATTGTATCCTCCGACCTGTTCATTGCTGAAAGTGGGCTCGATTTGATGCGCAAGATGTTGTTGACGTGTAAATGTGAGTCGGAGGTTGTACGGGGCGGAACAGAAAGTTCCACCGGAAAGAAAGTCTCAAGTTAGCAAGACGCTAGACCTTTTACGGTAATTCATTCCGGCCGAGCATCTGACCAACACGCCGTTCCGAATAGGTATCCAGCTAGCATTTCTACCCCAGCAAATGCAAGAACTTGGCCAAAATGGCTACTTATTATTATTCTCATTTTCTGTATGAGGGCTCCGAGACCCGGTAAATCCGTAAAGGAGACGTTGGTAGTCGATGTTTGCACCCTTCAAGACATCTCAACGGACATAACTTTTGGCCAACAGGCTAACTTCCACTCGTCATGTGGATGAGGCAAACTATCGCCAGAGGAAGTTGTCCGATGACCTGAAAGGACTTACTTCAACATGAAACGAAAGATGCTAAATTCAACGTAGCTGAATACCTCTCTATTTAGCCTACATTTGTTCTTACATCAGGTGTAAGAAGTTGCTACACTATGGCGTGACTCAGTAGCCTCCCACCGATGGCCCGCTGATGGGCTTAAACTCTACCTCAGTCGGCTGATCCATGATTCCACGCGCAACTGCAGCCTCCATGATCCCAGCGGTAGCAGTGGCACCAATTCGGGTGACCCCAAGCGACATGACGTGGAGCAGATCATCCAGCGTCCGAACGCCTCCAGCAGCCTTTACTTGGACCTCGGGCTTCGAGTGCTCCCTCATAAGCTTCAGATGCCGAACAGTGGCTCCTTTGTAAGTGTACAAGCCATCGGGCTGCTTCACAAAGCCGTACCCAGTCGAGGTCTTGACAAATGCGACGCCAACATCGGAACAGATTTCACACAGTCGGATAATGTGCTCCTCTTGGAGATAGTCGTTCTCAAAAATAACTTTGAGTATTGCGCCATGCTTGACGACGACATCGTTGATTTGGCGAATTTCTTCAGCAACATAGGTCCACTCGCCACCGAGAACTTTGCCGATATTGACGACCATGTCAATCTCTTTGCCACCGGCGGCAGCCGCCTGGTTGGCTTCAAAGACCTTGACTTCGGTGGTACTGTTACCGTGTGGGAAGCCGATGACAGGGCAGACCAGCACGCCGCTACCCTGGAGTTCCTTTTTGGCGAGGGGAATCAGATACGGCTTCACGCATGCCGTGGCAACGCCGTACTTCTTGGAGATGCGCAAGCCTTCTAGAATATCGGCGTCGGTCATGGTAGGGTGAAGTAGGGAGTGATCAATCATCTTGGCGACCTGCTGAAGGGTGACAGTGATGGTGTTGGTGGTTGGGGCGGCCATTTTTGTAGTTGAGTTGGATTCAAAGATCGAGATCAATGTTGGGAAAAGAGGTGCCAACGATGGAAGTTGAAAAGGAAGATGGCGATTGTGAAAAAAGTAACAGAGACTAACCGGCTCGAGCTGTTGTCACGGATAGTATACAGACTTCCAGGAAATCTGAGCAGCAGTGTTTTATAGCCTTCAAAGAACGTTGCGTGTATGTAAATATTCGAATGTAAGTTCCACAATTCGCTTTCCGCCGGAACGAGCCACCAAATCTGGCATCACCAGGTTAAGAGAAAAAAGTTATGGACCTCATACCGAAGCGTACTTGCCACGCGCTTTTGGGGTCGCCGCGGTGGCATAGCTTCAACTTCCGGTGGATTCGAATACCACTTTGGGCTCACAACGACACACGCTTCTTTCCATTGTGCCTTTGTCTGCATGGTAGCCTTCCTTTCCATCCCGGTTTCTTTCCCGGACTGCATTTAGTGGTGTCCCGGAGGACATGCGAAATATCCCTGGTACCTTCAACTTCGCCAAGACTCCGAAATATTGCCGTTGCTGAAGAGCATAACAAGCTACAGCAGAAGCCATACGTCGAGACTCAGACCAGTTTTGTCACTGTGAACATGGGCCACTGAAAAATAGCAAACCCCATCCGGCCCTTTTATGCGAACGCTTCCTTTTATGCTAAGTAAGAGCACAGCTTTTTGGTGAACGTTACTAAACAATTGCTTCATTCTCTGACACTCTCCAAACAAGTCTCTCGCCACTCACAGCCTTGTTCCGCAGGAGCACAATGGCATCTTGAGCCCGCTCCAGTAATGTGTCTCCTTCGACTATCCTTTGCGGGTTTGGCCTCACCACCTTTTGCTCCAGCAATGATGGTATTATCTCACATTGCATCTTGTCCTTGAATAATTTGTTCTGCATCAAACTTCGGTCAGTAACCAATGTATCCAAAGATCTTTCAAGGAAAGGATGGAATACCTTGAGATAGAAATGTGTTCTGACACCTTTCACGACAACACCTTCTTTCCATTGCCCTTCTGCGGGCTCCGTCATCTGATACACAGGAGCTTCGATTTCTGTCGGGTCTTTGATGACGACGGGGAGCATGACCGCAACCTTGGTGCCTCGGTCCGCCAAATGGGTAATGGGTCCGAGAGATCCTGACAAGTGTCCAATGCAATCAATAACATAGGGGACACCCTTGGGGCCTAGATGATCCCGGATGCTCTGGACGACGTGCTTATCTCGATAGTCGAAGCAAACCGTCGCGCCTAGCGAGGTGAGGTACTCGTGGTGTTTCCCGCTCGCAACCACGATGAGATTCCTGTACCCCCAGTGCCGGAACACCTCGATGGAGTACATGCCAACTGATCCGGATCCGCCCCACAACAGGATCGGCGCATCCGCTTCCGGGGGTGTCCACCCTTCCGGGATAGGCCACGGGAGCGGCAGTGCGAGATCAACAGCGGCCTGGAAGACAGTAACGATGTTGTCGGGCACAGTCACGGCTTCTTGCATCGTCAGCCCCTTGGGCATCTTCCCCAGCAAGAAAGTGGGGACGGTGATGAGGGTTTGAGCAGCCTTTTCCTTGCCGTCCTTGTCGTCGCGGAATGAGTACCCCAGAACTTTGTCTCCGACTTCGAGGTCGACGTGGTGCGGCCCGGGTCCGACTAGGAGTACCGTCCCTGCAAAGGTGTCGCCCAGGATGCGGGGGAACATGTCGATCAATAGGCCGCCATCTGCTTGGTGCAGATGATAGGGCGTGGAGGAGGTCCATTCTACCTGGACAATGACCTCGCCGGCGTCGGGTGGATATGTCGGGGCATCGATGAGGATCAGAGGCTCTCTCGGAGCCTTGACTGCTACTGCTGGATGGATAGCCGGGATTTCGATTTCCATATTGGGCGTTTCTTTGTTTCCGCTCTTGTTCTCACTTTTGGAGCTTCCCCAAAAAAGTTTCTTCAATGAGGATAAGGAGAGGAACCAGCTGGGGTTTTAGGTCGTAGAGAAGCTCGAAGATCAGGACCCACTGACGATCATACGGGGCGAATTCACAGGCCGAATGGTTCGTTCACAAGAGATGCAGATTTCTACTGGAGAAAGATGGAAGAATCAGCTTTGGATTCTGCTCTTGGGTCAGGGGTCTGATGACAGCATCGTGCATATTTAGTCCGTTTACTAGCAGCTGTCTTCGTCGCCCCTTACGATGATGGCAGCTCTGCGGGGAGAGGGGGGCTTACCAATCCTGGCTGGGCCCGTCGCCGTGGCAAAAACGCTTACGATCGTCTCAAGAATGTCGGGGCATTGTGGCATTTCCTCTTGTTTTTCCCGCTGTTGTCCGTGTGCAGCATCTGGCTCGTGCGCGTATACATTTATGCGTTGTTGCTCATGTTGAGATGAACGCCGCGGCGACGTATGCCACCGGTGCCGGGAGCCGGGTGGAATGTGCTTTCATAAACATTGGAGCCGTGGCCGGCCTTCTTCGGCGCCGAGAGAACGCCCCCGTCTGCCCAGTCCTACTTTGATCAACATGTCATTAAAGAATACCGCAGGCAGCAGGTTTTCTTCTCTGGCAGTTTCTCTTCCTTGGAATCATCAGTGAAAAGTGTGGACAGTTCCGGTCCGACGTCCCTAAGCGGAAGAAGTGTGACTCGGCGAGAACCGGCGAGAAACAAGACTGCCGATCCGGGTGCGTACTCCACTGTCCCCATAGTTCCGGGTTTAAACGTTGGGCTCACCGGCACACATTCCATTGGAGCAAAACTTGGCCAAAACTCGCAAAAGTGAATTCCAAGGGTTGAGAAGCGTCCTAGACATCCAATGCAAAAGATAATGATCAGTGGGAGGCTTGAACTCCCGGCCTTGGCATTACAGAACATTTCTGATGAAATATTAGTACCACGCTCTAACCAACTGAGCTAACCGACCAGTTGCTGATGAAGATCCTGGAGCCCTAGGGTGTCTACTTTGGATCCACTGCGTGATTTTCGTTCAAAGTTGCGGCTCCACACACTCCAACAGAGAAGAATATCAGAAGAGCACAGTCCATAGGCAGTACGAGGCAGTTGGCTCATCTGACCGTCAATCTAGATGCCTGGTATTGATACTGTATTGAGTTCGAGCTGATTGGCTTGGTGGCACATCAGCTCTTCAATACTTTAACTTAGACACTTCACAATAGATTCCGGGTATTGTCTAATGACTAGTCTGGCACGCCCCAGGCACATTGACCAAGGTAGTAATCCAATGATGACCATGTCTATGTCGTCAACCTGTCAATTGGTTGATGAGCCCATGCAGCAGTATGTGGCTACAGGCTGGTTTTGTTCAGGAAGTACATGTAACCCCCGATCAACGCGCGCAGCTTGAACCCAGAAGACCAAGATCACTCTTTCCAAAGGGCTAGCTGGGACTCTCAAGATCCAAAACTCAAGGCAGGCACTGGCTATAGTACTGATTCGAGACTTTGCAAGTTCCCTGAGAACAGGTCGTACCGCCAGTCCATCCTTGACCGCCGCACTGCCCATATAAAGCCACAGTCTTGCTGCCGCTGCTTGACGGAGGAGAGCTCGATACAGGAGCGGAGCTGGGAACAGGAGGGGACCCATTGCCACTTCCAGAATTTCCAGAACCTGAACAGCTAAGGACCGGAGGGCCCGGGATCTTATATGAGCGGCCGCCGTTTGTTGGCTTGCCAGAACTATCGTAGATGTTGATAAGAATGCCTGGGTCGGTCGCGGAGTAGGCGCCGGGAAACTTGACAGTATTGGAGCCCGCATTGGTGCCTGAGCCAGTCACTCGAATTCTAAAGCACTTTGTGTTAGGAGTCATCAACTCTCTCCAGACCTTATACGATGTGGTTCCAACTTACTGGGCGCATTCCATATAGAATTGGGCCTCTCCCTGTGTTGAGGCAGAGTGAAGGGCAATGATCTCAACGCGAAGTAGGTAGTCCCCAGGAGCTACACATGAGGGGAGAGTGAAGTAGTGCCAGCCATTGTTTGCTATCATGGTGTCAACCGCCCATGTACTTCCGCTCAGGCCGGCTTCGGCAATCTTGAACCAAGTGAGGCCCGTCGTGCCAGTGCTAGCAGCGTTGCTGACCTTGGCTAGGTAGACAACAATTGGGCCTGTTATTACATCCGGGTCAGTACTTCTGTACATTTAGGATTCGAAAAGAACATAATGCGGCAAGAGAAAGTCAAGGCTCAGGGTTCCACCTTTATGGCTTGCCGCGATGGGATTATCGGCGTCGTTTGTGCCTTGAGCACCTCCGATGATGTGCCCCCACCAAGCACCGATCTTTGCACCAACGGCGATGGACACAATATTGTTGTCCTTGTACTGGATGTTGTTGTTGCAGGCGAAACCGGCATCGTTGACATTCTGAATGGGGTTGTTGCTTGAAGGTGCTCGAACCCCCTTCAATGCTCCTTGGTCAATTCCATTGATGGAGAGCTTCTGGAAAATTGTATGCCCAGACACGACGGCAACAAGGCCGAAGAAAACACCTGAGAGTCTCATGTTCAAAAATTTCGCGTCGTTGAGCTCTGGTCGAAGCTTGGTATAGCGGTTGGTCGATACTACATTCAAGCTCAATCTGTGGATGATTGGCCGTTCTTATAGACGCATATTGGAACTATGTCAAGCCTGCAATGGCCACATCCTCCGATTTGGTGGATATTGAAGGGAGATACTCATTCCAAATGCAATATGTTGTTGAGTTTGGCGGCATCTCATGAGTCTCGAAATCTCTTGCCTGGGTAATATATGCCATACAAGCCAGGGGGCGTGAGGCAGTGAGACTCGTCCGGGACTGCAACCGAGGTTTGGTAGCTGCGCTTACCCGCGAGGCCACAACGCCTTCTTTGTTCTAGCCCATGTCTTCAGATACCTCTTCTTGATTGCAATCTGAGGTTTGTATCCCTTGATGCGGCGAAGGGAGTTGTACCCTGGCAAGCATGTTTGCTTCTTACAACCTCGCTTATATCGTTGGCAGCTCTGGTCGATCCGCTCGGGCCCCGATCCACAAAGTCGGGACACCGGAAGACAAGCGAGTACCCTCATCAGGACTGAATACCTGTTGAGCATCGCTTAATTGTGGCTGTTAGAAACTGAGACTAGCGGCTTGCTGTCAAACTAAACTAACAGATGTCAGGAACCATCATGATGGATCGGACCCGCCACTGAATACGGTGATCGAGCTTTTGAACTTCACTTTCCATCAAATTCTCGAGTCTCTGCTCAGTTAAGAAGCTCTCTCGGACCTATTTGACCCTAATACTTTGACTTGCCTGCCTGCTGGGCGCAACGAGGCTACCGTGACCAACATCCACGAGCCAGGCAATGGAGTCACGCTGTCACAGCGCTGATTTATGGATCAGCCATACATAAAAGCATTTGCCGTTGCGAACCATGTCTTTGACGAGGTGCTACAATTAAGATGACCTATGGGTGTCGCGCTGAATGCCATCGGTCCTTATCCTAAAGGGTCCTCTTTCGACTTCGTCATGGAGGCTCACCCGAACTACCTCCTTTCTCGGCATGGGGCTTTTCTCGATTCCATTTGCCCCACCCCGCTGTTATGACCGGCGCGAAGAGGGGCGCGATCGGTGACCGGCCGGCAGACGGAGACCACATTTTACGAAGAGGCCGAGAAGGCAAAATTTCGAAAAATGTGCAGTCTGGTCTGTGTTTCAGGCTTGCTTCCTCGCGTGGAGCAACCAATGATTCCGAGGCTCTCGGGCGCAGATGACTTCAGCGTCGAGAAAACGACGGGGATAGCCTAGACTGAGACGAGAGTCTACCGCCATTTCTCCAATGTTCAGTACCTGGTTAATGCTGGTATTAGAGTATGCCCTGACTCCCACATGGCTTTAGAACCTTGACCTCGAAATAAGCTTTACTCGCGTCTCTTGATATGTTTAGCAAGTTTGCCTACTCGTTGATGATCTCCAGGATTACCACAACCAAACTAATCAGGAAAGCTGCTAGGTCTTCGAAAGTGAGTCGAATTAAGTTGTGGGCAAAATGCATAGTCCATGGGAGTAATCATCTACGGTACTTAGTAGCTTGCGAGACGTAGCTTCGCGATGCAGAGGGCCCCATTGTCATCAAGCCATCAGAAAGCCGCAGCCCCAATGAACGAGTTGCTGTTTAGGTGACGCTGATACCCGCCATTTTCCCTCAATGCTGGAGATCGAAGGCACTCAATTCACACTCCGGGAAGCGAGCACTCAAGAGGGTCTAGACCTTAGGTGCTGTCGATCTGATGAGCTGGCTATGGGGTACGTAATGAACTATCATCTTGGCGCTCAATGGCTCTTTGTAAAACTCGCGGCTAGCTGGGCAGAATGTAGAACCGTGTCTTGTCATGAACAAGATTAGTAGGATGCTGAAGCGAGCTAGGCCAACCCCTCTTGGTTGTGCTAGTCGTAGCCAGGTGGTGCCAGTCAACGTCTCGGAACGTCTGATCAGGCGGCTAAACGAGCTCGGAGCCTTCCCCGGCTTCACGGCATTGCGACACTAGTAAGTTGCCTATTGCGAGAAACGTTGTTCTTGTTCTTCGGATTCTGACATCTGACATCAAGACAAATCACTGGCCATGTCCTCGGAATCGGTCCGCAAGTAGACACCCCGAACAAGTGCTGACGTTGTTAGCTCAACATCGCTTCTGGACTAGCTCCGGCTCCCGCGTCTCGCTACATGAACTGGCGATCGTGGCTGCCGCGGCTTTGAATGTGTTTCTTTGTCGATGTCAGAATCGATGGCTTTCCGGGAACCCGGATACCTGGGTCGACTGCCGTTTGCAGCAGGTTTTCGGTCCTACAACGCTTTGTAATTTAGTCATCGGTTCATCCTCCTTGGTTTGGAGACTTTGTTCCGCCTGAAGGAAACGGCGCCAGGCCGAAGAAACTAAGTTTGCTTTCACCCAACCATGTAATCGGATGATGGGGAGTGGGCTTACCCTCAGACACGCAGTTCTGCGACCTATCGCCTGTAGCTGCTCAGGTCCGTGAGACAATGTGCGTGATCCCGTCCTTCTTTCTAGAACAAGGTTTCAAGTTTTACTCTTTTCACTTACTGTCTGTTGTACCTACTGTCCCCCTCACTCTCCCCAAAACCATCAACCCATTTCTCGTCGTCCCTCATTACTGCACCAACGTTGGCAGAATACGACCGTATACGGGCATGTAATGTTTATTCCTTGCCTCAATGATCGAATGACACCACGCCTGCGCGTATGATGTACTTGTTGTACAAAACGATAACCCGAGCGACGATATCACCGTTTCCCATACTACCGCGCGACGTCGACCCCTCTGACGATGTCGTCGATAACCACGACATTAGCGCCATAATAGTAGCAACAGTAGTTCCGACAACCATCATATCTACGTTATTCGCGTTTGCGCGGTTGTACGTCAAGGGATGGATCCAGCGCCGGATTCAATATGACGATGGGATTCTCCTGGCAGCGGTGGTGGTGGGATGGACGGCGACTGGGACGACGCTGAAGGCTGTCGCGCTCGGCAATGGGAAACACGTTGGTATGCTCACTGATGAGCAGAAAGAAGAGACACTAAGGTGGACAATATTTTCATTTGGCTTTGGAATCATTGCGCTGGCTTTGCCGAAGCTCGCCGTAGTGGCGCTGATGAACCGACTACTCAACCCAAGACGACTTCACCGACTTTTTCTTTGGACACTGGGCTTGTTATGCTGCGTCGGATTGCTCGGAAATGTGATTGGGCTCTTTGCGGAGTGTCCGCAAGAAGCTGTGATGAACATCACGTACACAAAAACCGCCTGTCTAGGCCCAGAGAGAGCGGTTGCATACTCAATATCAACGAGTGGTGGGTTTAGTTCTATCGAAATAGCGCTGGACGTAGAGCGGATTAACTAACCAGCGTGACATATCTAGGCATATCCGCTGCTACGAATGCTTATCTCGCCATCTACGTGGCACTATCCGTTCGGAGGCTGAAGATTGCACGAAGAAAGAGGCTGGCTATCACGATTTCTCTTGTTCTGGGTCTACTGTAAGTCAAGCCGGGCACCGACATGCCTCTCTAGCACGACCTGGAGACTCTTGAAGCCGTATATGAGACAATGAAGATATCGGGAGCTAACTTTTACACCAGTGCATTGTTTACCGCCTTATTCAAGTGCACAAGACTAAAGTCCCTAGGAAGCCCCGACTTCACTTGTGAGTAGGACTCTACTTCTGATTGGCGTACGTGAGGGCTGATCATTGGATACAGACGACTCAGCGGACCTTGTAATATGGACGAGGTAAGGCATCCATGATACGACCCAAGAACTGTCTTGAAGAACGAGATCAAGGCTCAAAGATGTCTTGAGGTTCAAATCCAGGTAAATTAAAGATAGCTGACGTTGAACATAGTCTTGAGGCAGACGTCGTCATTATCGCCGCATGTATTCCAGCACTACAGCCTCTGGTCGATCATCTCTTCCCAGGGCACTTCTCAACGCCGATGCCATCTCCAACTATCCCGGCTTCACCGACCTCTACCGCCTCGAGAAGGAAGTTATGGCCTGGTCCCACATGCGGCGACCTTGAGGCCGCAAGAGATTTCAGCCTATCTCCACAGGGTCTTGAGATGATCATGATCGAGAAGGAATTTGAGATTGCCTACAGCAGAACTACAGTGAAGAGATCCTGCACATCCGACACATGGGTTTCGGAATTGCCGGATGAGGAGAAGTTCAGGATAGTAAAGGATCATGGGCCCGATGGGTCAATCACGACGACGGTGGTGGTGAGATCTGCAACTCGTCCACCGGATCATCCGGCTTTTCCGCCTCAATGACGGCACGGGTGATGACAGATAACGAAAGACCAATACCCTTATATGTACTTAATGATCAAAGTAGTGATTAGCTCACATTTATGTCAGAGTTGTGGCAATGAAACAAGTCGGGGTGTGACCTTCAGACGATATTCCCGTTTAACGTTCTCTTCTTCCTTAACAAAGTTCAGTCGCAACCAAAATCTCCTCTACAGCAACCTTACATGAAGTGTGCAACAACCGAAGCTGAAAAAGCTTACTGCGTGTAGTCGTTTGCACTGCCTAGAGTTGCGCCGCCCTACTCTGCATTATACGTTACTTGGACACTTACACATCAGTGTAGAGAATGAGCCCGGGAATTTCCTCTCCGCAAACCATGTATGTCCAAGCTGCGCTAGGCAGGTAGTCGAAGAACGTTGCCAGGCGCGCCCCGTCCTCAGGTGCGAAAAGCGTCCTGTCCCGCTCGCGCTCTTCCGCAACTTTGGACGGCAGCGACCAAGCCAGGAAGTGGTCCCGTTCTTTCCCCGGCGGAAAAGCCCTGTCCAAATTGTAAGTGACTGTATGAGAATCCGAACCCGAGGTTATCATGCTTTACTCACAGAGAATTACCGAGTGCTCCGTGACACAGACAAGGCTCTTTACGCAAAAGGCCTTCCTTCCAGATGAACTCTCTGCCAAGCTGAAGAGCTTTGCCAATTTTTTCCTTCAAGTCTGGGAAGAACTTCTCAAGGTGCACGAGCGAGAGAACAAACCCAGGCGCTCCATGGCAGAATTGAGTGAGACCCTCGTAGATGGTATTACCTGGGTCGTCTTTCGTCTCCCAATTACCATTTTCTCGCTGTACTTCAAGCATCCGCTTAAGTGAGCCCCGGATAATCGGGTTCTCCGCAAGCTTCGGGTCTGTCAGTATGAGTTGGGTCAAGATGCCAATGTCACCGTGGACGGCACCGATATAGCGCTTCCCGCGCCACGTCCATAAGGGCCCTGCGCCAAGTGTCTTTTCGACGATTCGGACTTTAGCGGTGTTAAGTTGACTTGCCGTTCCCGGTCTCTGATGTATGCTGTTGTCAACTTCACATTGAACATGAATAAAAACCCGCAAGTCGGACACGTACCGCGGACTCGACGGCGCGGATCATGTACAAGATACCAGCATAGCCGAAAAGCAGCTCATATGGATGGCCGTCTTTGTCGGCAAGCCTTTCCAGCACTTCTCGTAGCTTTGGCGCCTTTGATTCGTCCAGGATCGTCTGTACCGCCCAAAAGGCAGCGCTTTCGCATGCGAGGCCACAAGGCGCTGAATCTCCCGCTTCACGCTCGGCCGCGAGATATGCGGCTGCCCAATCTTGGAGTGACTGACTCTGGATTCTGATTTCGGGATGAGACTCATGGACTCTAAGCAGTAGATATGCCAAAGACGTCGGACCGCGGAAAAGGCCTCGACATTGTTCTTTCGTGTATACTTTCAGAGGGGGATGAGCTTGAATGATCTGTGTCAACAACTCTTTGACACGATCCTCTGGGTTCTTTCCGTGGCTGAACGGAGCATAACTCTCTAAAGAAGTTGGGGTTGGAATGAAGCGCGGCGTATCTGAAGACATGTCGATTTTAGATGCCTAGTAACTAGGTATGCTTGTATTTAGACTTCTTCCAAGATGCCGCCTTGATAGTTGTGCGCCGTTCAACTCTTTGTTGTGTTTGAAGAACTCTCCTCAGCATGCATCGTAGTCCTTAATGGTAGTAGTGGCTGACTCTTTCATGAAAATAAGTAACTTATCAGCTAGGCAGCAACGCGGGGATTTGGAAATGACGTCAAGCTCATGCATGTGTTTGTCAGCATTGTAGATAAGAGTAAATGTTGTCTAGAAAGTCGTGTCAAGCCTCGAATAAGTTGTTAGTTATTGACAGCCATAAATTGAGGTTCAGCCTCATCGACTAAATGTGAGGACCAAACCTAGCAATAAGTCCTCAGTGTCACATCTGCGCAGCAATTTGAGAATACTTGACTCCACTAGGATAATTGGGGGGGGGGGGGGGGTTGGACCAACCAACGGGCCATGTTATTCGAAATATCTGCAAGGGAAACTTTGAGTTGTCACCGTCTTGCGGTGTCGCTCAATGTTCAGTGTAGTCACCAGACGTCAATCATAAATGATGCCTGCCTACTTGACTCGACACGTCGTGAGTTGTGGTGGTATCCACAGTCAAGACAATTTGTATGCACTCTCTCTCCACGTCCTTTATAGAACCATTCTTCGCTGACAAAAGCGTTTACATACCTACTCACCTATACAAGGCAATGAAATATAGTTAGTGTTAAGTTTCCAGATATACATGTAGTCCCCGGTTTGCTAGAGCCTCAGGGATGCAACAGCGTGAGGAACCTTTTCTGCCGGCAACCCCCTGAAGCCTCAATTAGGAATTACATCAAAGCCTCCAAAATATAGTACCTCAAGTTGAGATGCCATGACGGTCTCGATCAGTGATACATCCTCCCACCACTCATATAGCCACAGCGTTGATCACTTTGATATGATTTTGGCTTTTCCAAAGTTCGAACGGTAAGGGTTCCATACCCGTAGCCCTTCACCGTTGCATTGGTATCATAGTCATCCTGAGAGGCTTAGTCGGGAACGGCTATGGCCCATGAGTTCCTCTTGAAAAATTCAAGACTCTCATGTTGCCGATGGTCCGCTCTCAAGTCTTGGCGTAGAGCTTTCATTGCCCTGTTTCATGCCCCTTTCTGTTTACTTGGTAGAGTGCCTCCGTTCTAATACAACTTCCGGCCCCTTTTGTTCTCCCTCTTTCCCGGGCTTCTTCAGAAAATCCCACCAATTGTCCATGCATTTTTTCTCATACTGCGGTTCCACCAAGGGGTGCAGTGGATTGCCGGTGGGTGTCGCCAACTGCCGCAGGTTAATCAACTCAAGGGCATGATTGGCGACCGCAAGCCTGTCATTAGTGGAGAATTGGCGGAAAACGGGGGCTGCCACGCGGGCAATTGATTAAACAACGGCGGAATTCTGCTTGTCGTCGATCCATCTGACACTTTAATCTTGATGTCTAAAACATGCGATTGATTTCGAGAGGGAGTCCCAAAAGACGTTTAAAGGTCTACGCTCGGAAGTTCGGCTTCGACCTCTGAGCAGCTTTGCGCACTTTGGTACCAACACAACTCCACGAACGGCATCACTCGTCCGGTTGTAACTCCACAATGTTTTTCACGCACGCCATCATTGCAGCTCTAGCTACTAGTGTCCTGGGACATGGTGTTGTTCAGACCCCAGAGCCCAGAACGGTAGGCTCCGAGACCATGTGTGTCGCGCACTGAAAGTTGGAGCTAACGAATTGGTTGCAGACTGGCGCCAAGCAGGAAGAGCTCTGCGGAGCAGCAGTGACCAAGAAGCTCGACAGCGACATCGCCGGTCCCATCGAAAACTCCCTTGCGGTGGCGGATGCCGACTACAAGTGCAACTTGTTCCAATGCCGTGGCTACCAGTACGAGGATAATGAGGACAACGTTCGCGTCGTCAAGGCCGGCGAAGTCATCCCTTTCCACATCGACCTTGTTGCTGGACACAGACCAGGACACGCCGTAAGCCAGGCCCTGCATATCAAGGAGAGAAGTGCATGTACTGACGTTGACAACAGAACATCTCCGTGATCGACCTTGCGAATAACACCATTATCGGCGAGCCGCTCATCTCGTGGTCTGACTGGCCCACCACCGACCCCGACCCGTTGGCCGACAGTAAGTGGATACAATAACCAGTTTAGTTGCGCGCGCTTCCTACTAACAAGCATGCAGCTGACTGGAACATCACCATTCCCGATACCCTTGCCTCCGCTTGCGACGTTGGTGGCAAGTGCGCGATCCAGTGGTTCTGGTACGCCGAGACGAACAAGCAGACTTACGAGAGCTGCATCGACTTCTACATTGGCGCGTAGGTTTAGATTGGTGTGAGAGACACCTCCGACGGTGTTAAGCAGACTGACGACTTCATGTTGTACATATTTTCCCCACATACTGCACCTCCCATAGACCAGTAAATACAAGCAAAGAACTTTCGTGGATACCTTCATGCTCCTGAACGCGTGACTCAGTTCGCGCTGTGTCTAATTTTACAAGGTGGAATGAGGGAATCAGGGGCGGCAGAGAAAGGAATCTGTTCTAGACTTCAATTATGCTTCCAGAAACCGGTCTCCTATCACGCGACTTCTGGTCCGAGACCATTCTGCAAAAATGTCGGAAGAACTTCCAAAGTGCGGTGCAAAGGCCAGGCTGAATCAAAAACTTCGAGTCAATTCCGGCCCGATCAAAGTCATCCGGCTATAGTCTAGCCCGCTTCTCGGTGATCCGCCGCTACAACGGACTCGTCTTCGGCCCGTAGTTAGCGCTGAGTGGGGTCCAGGGGCCGTGGAAGACCTCGGTTTCAGCCGGCCCCGCACTCAAGATGCCGACAGAGCTGCCCGAGCTCAGGTACTCTCCATCAACAACAAGAAGAAGTTCGAGAGACTGTCTACTTTATCTAAACATTTGCATCTGACCCTCAGTCGTAAATAACCCAGTTCCGACCTGCCAGATTCCCATAGTACCTTGATCACGCACGACTGCTAGCCGAAATCATGTCCCAAGTACCATTCGCAGATCCACCATGGTTGAGAGGCTTGCCCTCACCATACTTCAACGATTCACATCGCAGATTTCAAGTCGCCTGCAGAAAGTTTCTCGACGAGAACCTGCATAAGGATGCTATGGAGTGGGAGACAGCGGAAGACGTACCAACTGATTTATTCGCAAAGTTCGCCAAAGGAAACTTCCTAATTCCGGCATTGCCGGCGCCTTTACCCGTGGAATGGCTGCACAAGTTGGGTGTGACGCATATGCCTGGGGAGGTACCAGTAGAAGAATGGGACGCATTGCACACCATGATCTACTCAGATGAGGTGAATTGCCTTTCAACCTCTTCCTCCTAAGTAAGGCTGACAGGCTGGGATGCAGATGAGTCGTTCTGGGTTAGCTGGACCTCCGGGATCCTTGACCACTGGCATGGCATTCGGTGTTCCTCCTCTGCTGCACTATGCAAACGCGGAGGTACAGAATCGGTTTCTCCCTGACCTGCTGCTTGGAAGGAAAAGAACATGCATCGCGATCACTGAACCTGAGTACGTCGGCCATAGAATTTTCTGACCAATCCCACCTGTATCCTAGCTAATCTCGCCGGCTCAACGATCACAGTGCGGGATCAGACGTGGCCAACATCACTACTACGGCTGAGCTCAATGGCAACGAGTATATCATCAACGGCGCCAAGAAGTGGATAACCAATGGCGTCATGGCAGACTTCGCAACCATAGCCGTTCGCACCGGTAGTGAAGGCTCAGGAGGGAAGGGCATCTCGCTCCTTGTGGTGCCTCTTGCGAATCAACCCGGCGTGAGCAGGAGGCGCCTCAAAGTCGCTGGCCAAATTGTTGCCGGTACCTCGTATCTCGAGTTTGACGATGTCAGGGTGCCGCGGGAGAACCTCATCGGTAAAGAAAACGAGGGCATGAAGTATATCATGCACAATTTCAATCACGAGCGTATGTTCATCTCGGTGGGTGTAACGAGACAAGCTAGAGTGGCATTGAGCGCCGCATTTGAGTATTGTATGCAGCGTAGGGCGTTCGATAAGGTCTGTCTAAGTCAAGGATCCCCGAAAGCACTACGTTGAAGTTCATGACTAACTAGTAGTACTAAAGACCCTCATCGAACAGCCAGTGGTCCGTCATCGGCTAGCCAAATGTGGAGCTATACTCGAGTCACAGTATGCTTGGGTTGAATCTTTTGCATTCCAACTATCTAAGATGCCAAAGAAGACTGCAGACGAGGAGCTTGGTGGATTGACTGCCTTGTGCAAAGCCAATGCTGGCATTGTTCTCGACGAATGTGCGAGATGTGCTGTGCTGCTGTTCGGCGGCAATGGCTACACGCGTACGGGCAAGGGAGAGATTGCCGAAAGTGAGTGTCGCTACTTACTAACATACGAAGTTTTGAAGGAAGATAGGCTAACCTTGTCGCTTTCAGAAATTTACCGCGAGGTTCCTGGTGCGAGAATACCTGGTGGTAGCGAGGATGTCTTGCTGGACCTGGCTATTCGGCAATTGACGAAGCGTTTCCGTGCCGAGACCAAGAAGGATAAGACAAGGTCCAAGATCTAGATCGTCTAGTAGCCACCGAGAGAGACGCATGGTGGGATTAGAAATGCGTTAGTTCCGAGGGCGATATTCAAGATTGACGATTCTATCTCGGAACTACAATCGGAATGCAACTAATCTCTGGGCCTTCGGCAACCAATGACCAACTTGGATGGATTTTCTACATTAGTGAATCTTAAACGAAGGCAGTCAAGTTCCCAGCTCGTCTCATCTGCGACTTCGACCAGGTCCTGGATGGGGCGTCTCAGCGAGGAAGAAGAACATTGACAGTCCGAGTTTCCGCGAAACCACTAAACCGTTTTGGGATAAAAAGTGCGAGGTCTAACAACTCGACTGCGCAAATACAAGATGTCAAAAAACTGCAATCAGTCTTAGAGCCTGAAAACGCATTGCTTTACTTTAAAAAGTAAGAAGTAGTTTGTGACCCTCTTGCTGTTAATCATCATTATCATATTCCCGAGATCATTGCACAGTCATACGAAGCATTTCAAAATGATCGCATCCATAGAAACCTCCGACTTCGTGCCTGTATCGGACTGGCCTACCCTGGAAGAGCTCGTAGCGGGCTTCCAGGAGCACATTATGCCCGCGTCTTCAAAACTTGCCGGACAGACATTCGATCACATTTTTGACATGGGCCTCCGTATCTCACACCAGTTCCACGATTCAGACACGCTCACTTGGAGAATTCTCGAAGGAGACCAAGCCGGCGTCACGGGTGATGCCGAGTACAAAGCATATGAAGTCCGAAGCGGCATCTACTTTGTCGACTTCTACAAACCCGACTATAAGGAACAAGTCAGCTTGATTCTCGACACTACGACAGGTCAGGCGATCGCCTGCGTCTCCGGCTTCAGTGACCAAACCAACGAGCGCAGAACATGGACCAAGTTTTCAAACGCCACCAAGAACGAGGGCACTAACGTCAAAGCCTACGAAGCTACCGAGGAGCTCATCGGCAAGCACATTCTGTATCGCTACACCCCTCGCGATGCTTACGAGCACATCTATCTCAACAGAGACACCCTCGCGTGGCACTGCCTCAGCGGCACCGAGAAGGGCCTAGCAGACGCAGAGCTTTGCAAGATGCTGAAGCTCAGTGACAGCCTGTACCTGTTGTTTTGGACGGAAACGGTCATGCCCGTTGAGTCTGTGGTCGTTGTTGATTTGCGCGAAATGCGCTCAACCGGGCGATTTTTCTGTTGGGACCCCAAGCCCCAGCGTGAGGTCCATGTGCGATTTGGGTCGTATGCTACAATTCTAGCAGAGACTGACCCCAACAAGGTTCTTGCTAAGCCAGTCTTGCATGGAAGGCTGTGAGACAGAGAGCAATCTTCTGGGGGTATACAGATTTTAGTATAGTCAAGAAATCATTTCAGGCAAATATGATCAACACACTCTTCAAGCATCAGGCCTGGTCGGCGCTTGTCATCTGGTTCTTCGTTGCCCTTTGAGTCGTTCCTCCAGTCTGAACCATTTCTCTGAGTCCATGCTTCCCGCCGTCTTCAATGGCAGTCAGAGTTCTGAATTCTGTATAGTTCCGAGGTGGATGTTTTCAGATCATAAGTTGGTTCGATAGCGCGAGTAACTCTGCCAGCAGCGTTGAAGTTAGAATCCCTCCACCTAAGGTCCCCATGACGTTAAGATAGGTCGCCCTAGAAGTCTGGAATCTGGAAAGGCACACAGGACTGCGGAAATTCACCGGCAATAATGACTGCCAGGTCTTCACTATTAGAGAGCCTCAACTAGCAGACAGCTGAGGCGTCTTGCAGGGGTTCGATATTAGTTTCTCGCGGCCTACGGGTAACTGGGAAAGAGGTACGGAATGCGTTGACTTCAGTCTTTCCGAGACAAGACACCTTGAAAGCGGCATCACAGCCAGTCCAGAATTTTGGTTCGCTTTAGTATTGTGGTAGTACATGTAGTTCTACCTTAGGTCGGAGGCGGGTCGCACATTCATGTGTTGTTATCTTCGCAATCCCCGCTCCGATCTCCTTGTTAGCTTGATTGCGGGGTGCATGATCCCTTGCAGCTCGCACTTTTATTCCATTTGGGGCGTAGCGTCGGTCGTCCACCACCATAGACACTATCATCTACCTGGCACGTCTAGAGAGTGTCAATCAGTGCGAAGATAAGCCAGATTCCGAAAGAAAAACTACATGTAATTCGGTCAGCATCCTACATAGTTCCTGATTTAAATGTTGCTCTGAAGAGAATGGCTTGCGACTGCTCATGTGACGTTACGAAACCTCTTGAAGCTGTTTTGAACCGCTACCCAACGCTACCATGACCTCAAAATCGGTTTCTGAGAAGCAAAGCATGCCGACAGGCACAGGAGGGGAGGATCAAACACAGACCGGATATGCTCAAGAGGTTAAGGTAGGCGTTTCTTTATCATTTGCGAACGTCGCATGTAGATGACCATGCTCATCTCACTGCAGCGAAACTTTTCACCCACAGCAATCCTGGCAACATGTGTATCATTGATGGCAACCTGGGAAGCTCTGTGCAGGTATGAAATATCCTCAGTCTTGGTCCAGGCATATCTAATATCCGCTCCGGCAGCACCATGGCAACAGGGCTTATTAATGGAGGACCGGCCTCACTAGTTTATGGGGCCATCATTGCATTCATCGGATCTTTATGCTCCGCCATGTCTTTGGCAGAGCTGGCGTCTATGTAGGGATGCCCGGGCAGTCGCTCAACGAATCTCTTTGACCATTCGTATAGTCACCCTACAGCAGGAGGCCAGTATCACTTTGTCGCCTATTTAAGCCCCGGGAGGAGAGGACCGGTCAACAGCTGGTTTGCAGGATATATCACGTAAGAATGAGACTTCAAAGCAAAGCAACTTGTACACGAGCTTACTCGAACTGCTATGCAGTACTCTAGGATGGGTCGCGTTAGCCGGCAGCGCACCGTTCCTCGCCGGGACCCAAATACAGGGCCTTCTCATACTCAACTACCCCGACTCGTATACTTCCGAGAGGTGGCATGGGACTCTGCTCTACTGGGCTATCTTATTGGGATCTGCGCTAGTATGCATTTTCTGCAGTAACATTCTTCCGCTGCTGGAGAAGATTACCATGACGTTGCACGTCGGCTTCTATCTGGTCATCCTCATCGTAATGGCTGTGGTGTCGCCGACAAAGCACTCGGCTTCCTTCGTATTCGCGACATTCGAGAATAATTCGGGTTGGTCAAACGACGGTATAGCATGGTGTATAGGCCTCTTGAGCTGCTGCTACGTTTTGGCGGGATACGATGGGGCCACCCATCTCAGCGAAGAGATGGAGAACGCGCAGGTCGGCGTGCCTCGAGCAATGGTTGGCTGTGTGATCATTAACGGTGCTCTCGGCTTCACATTCTTGATCACGCTGTTGTTCTGCATGGGCGACATTGAATCGGCACTCAACTCGACAACCGGGTTTCCCATCATCCAGATTTTTTACAACATCACTGGATCTCTGGCGGCAGCCAATGCACTTACGGCTGCGGTGACGATCATGGCCATCGTATCGACTATTCCACTGATAACTTCTGCTGCGCGTGTAATGTGGGCTTTTGCAAGAGATCAAGGTAAGTGCATATTGGTACTCCTACGCTATGAAAGCTAATCTCAGCACACTAGGACTCCCATTCTCCCGAGTCCTGTCCAAGGTCGAGCGGAAACGCGGGATCCCCACTAGTGCCATTGTCGTCACAACCTGTCTACTCGTTCTCCTTGGACTCATCAACATCGGCTCCACAACGGCCTTCAATGCCGTCCTCTCTCTCGCAGTTGTAAGCCTTCAAGCTTCATATCTATTCCCGATCATCCTCGTGCTGTGGTGTAGAATCTTCTGTCCGGAGACTCTGATATAGGGGCCTTGGCGCCTCGGACCGGCCGGAGTGGCAGTTAATGCGGCCGCCGTGTGCTATCTGGTTTTCACATGCGTATTCCTCATTCTTCCTCCTTTTCAACCCGTTACCGCCCTCAACATGAACTACGCGCCAGTTGTTCTTGGTGCAGCTTTGCTATTCGGTGCAGTTTATTGGCTGTTACGGGCGAGGAAGAGGTATGTTGGGCCTCTGACGGAGCTGCATGTAATGAATGGCTGTGATACTGTTTGAGTCTAGCATTTGGTTTCTTGGTAGAAGAAAGTCAGAGTTTATTTCTCAAATCAACTATCACCATTGTTTTGAACTGAGCCAACTCCTATGATTTGGAAATATACGTCCATTCTCCTGTCTCGACCCAACGTGATTGGTTTACTCTCATGAGGTTCGCCCTTTTTGAGCAATGGAACCTCTCGGGTTTGCTAGTCACCAAGGAGGATTAATGAAGCTGCAATGCAGTCCACAAGAGTCAAGGCAACGCCCGACCAATCGGATCATCTTTGATAACTTGTCTAGTAAGCCATCAACTTCTAGCACAGCCCATCTATTGCGCGAGCCCGAGTCGTGTCTGGTGCTGGTTGATAAGCTAGATTACCACAGCCAATCGGAAAGCACTCGCGACGCGGAATTGACGAGACACTTATCAGTCCCAGAGCCCCGCCCCGCATGCTTGTTCGGCAGTGCAGGCATGCACCACACACAGTCCCGGAGAACCAACCTGTTCCTATCGACAACGTTGATCCTGTCAGTCAAGCTGTCGTATCATCATCCGGAATCGCGCGATCATGAGCAGCAGCTCATCTCAACATTCCCGAAGAATCAAGTCCAGAAGTCAGTGCCAATAATCCTACTCTTCGGGCTCTCGGGAGACTAACCTTCACCACGATCAGGTGGCTGCGTTCGCTGCAAGCGCCGAGTAAGCCGTATACAATGTTCAATGAACTTGCATCACCTAATGTTGGTAATTCTTAAAGAGAATCAAATGCGACGAGGCGGAGCCTAGTTGTCTACGATGTGTAAAGTCAGGTATCGATTGCCCAGGATATGCTAAAGCATTGAAATGGTCAACAAAATACGAGAGCAGCCCACGCACGTCTTTCAGTGTCAACAAATCTCATCGTAGCTCCCCTGGCTGGTTTGAGGAGGAGGTTCGGAACGTTTCGCGGGCGATTTCTCACATCTCACCCGAGCATCAGACAACTGTTGAACCACCGACCATGTCGACATCAAGATCCCGAGCGCAAGGTTCTATCACGAGCTCTGTGGTCACGGTAATTCGGAGGGGAGTGCTTCTTGTTCAAGCTCCATCTTCGACAACTACATCCGACTACGAAGACCACAATCTTGTTGATGTCCAGTCACCTGTGAGCGTTTCAAACTTCATCAGAAGGGGTTCAGCTCCAGAAGATGCCACTTCATCGCCCACAGACATTTGGTACAATCGCGCATCAGAGTTCCATGCCGATGGCATGCTCTGTGAGGGATATGCTGACAGCACTCTACTCCTTTATGAACCTCTTGATCAGATCTCCCTCCTTTTGCACCATTACTTTTCGCTCGTTTGTCCAATAAGCTCGTCATTCGACTCCAGCCAGAGTCCTTTTCGATCAAATGTCCTGGAAATGATGGTAGGCTCACGCCTACTCTTTCTTTGCGTCATGAACATGTCCGCCTCCCACTTCCATAGAGACGACTGCACCTCGACCACGCCTCTAAGCTTCCAGACCGAGGCAATCTCCGAGATCTCAACAGAGCTGTGCAAGATCAACAATTCTGCAATGGTCAACTCTGGCGAGACGACCATTGACCAAACATTGTCTTTATTGTCGTTACCGTATCCTGTGAAGGATGAAGTGCTGCTAGGCATAATCCTGCTCGGAATGACCTCGGTAAGCCCCATGCCCATTTCAAGGTGATTGAACAGAACTGACAGCAATGTCAAGAGTTGGCATAATCCCTCATCACTCGGCCTATTCCACATCCATGGGTCTCGACAGCTCTTTGAATCCTGGACCAAATTTCAAGGACCGGACTGTCCTTCAAAGTTAATCATCATGACCCAGAGTCAAACTTTTCTCGTTTCATCGATGGTGTACTGGGAAGTGCTCGTCTCTTTCCTTGTTGATCAACTGGCCGACTCACTTTCTTACCTTGATCCTTTCCTCGAAATCGACATGATACCCCCTTCATGTGTCTGTCCCTGGACCGGTGTTGGGACTTCGGTGTTCATTTACTTGGCGAAAGTTGGTTCGCTTGTACGAAGGAAAAGATCACTCACGCGCGCCATGTTGTCAAACAAAATCAAAGCGTTCGAAAAAGTGGCGCATGGGAATCTCCTTGACGAAGCTTCTTTGTTAGAAGATCAAATCCGCAGAAGCAAGCTCCCTAGGTTGTCATCCATTGAGGACACCGGCGATATCAAGGCTCCACCCATTCACTTCCTTCAACTTGCCCACTGTTACCAGCTGAGTGGCTGTTTGGAACTGTACCGCGCCTTTCCGGAACTGGCCAAAGCTCGTCTGGAGTCGGATCCAGCAATTCGTATACCTTGTGATGGGATAGACAGACCGTCACAGCTGTTACTGAAGCTTGCTTTTGACATCTTGAATACCCTCGAAACCATGCCGGACGACTCTCGGACCATCGCAACGCAGACTCTGGTATTCACTATCGCCGGCTCAGTACTTGGTAAAATCATAGTAGCGGATGAGGGCCAATTCACGTCAGAACAGTACACTTTTAATTGTAGTATCGAGCGATGGAGAAAATTTGTCCTCCAGAGATTGTCCCGGACCTACCAAATCATTGGCCTACACACCATACAGCGTGCCATGACCCTTCTTGTCAAGGTATGGTCGCGCATGGACCGGGGAGACATAATGATTGATCCGGAATTGAGGATTGTCGGCCATGTCCACTGGATAGATGTCATCGAGGAAGAAGGGCTGGAGACGCTCCTTGGTTGAGCTTTATCACACATTCGTTATGATAGTGCGGTCGCATGCATGCGCAGATCTATCGTTGCATGTGACTACAGAGAGTTGCAAAGAAGCATAAGTTCGGCTTCCGATCAAATCCCAGATATACTCTTGATCTAATCGAAACAATAACAGAGTCATAGATACCTCCAAAAACTTTACCAAGTCTAAGTACCCTGTTATCGAAGAAAGTAAATTTTTTTTAAGTTACAAGTACGATACTCTAACAAGTTACAGTCGGGAAAAAACACGTTTTCTAAGGCATAGATTAGTAGCCTGGCAGTATAATAAAATTAATAACTATTAGATTAGAAGTTTAATTTAACTATAGTATACGGCTAACTACGCAAGGGCCAATTAGGGGGCCCTATTTATAATTATTATAGCTAGCCTAACTTACGGTTAGAACCTTTTTTTTATACTTACGCAGAAATTTATATAGTTTAATTAATCTCTTTATTAACCTATAGTTTAAACTAACTACTTTATAATAATAATACTAATACTAATTAATAATTAAATTCTATTATTATAAATTAATAAAATATTTTATTATATAAAAAAGACGATTTTTTAATACTATATAAAATAAGAGATTTATATTAAGTAACCTTATAAAAATAAATAAAAAAAGAGGTAATTCTTAAATATTATACGAAATTAAATAATTATAGCCCTTTACTACTTATAAAAAGTTAATTTTTACTATATTAAACTATATTAATTAATAAAACCGCTTAAATAACTAATCTTTTACTATTATTTTAAATAGTTTTTTTACTAAATAACTTTTCTATAACTAGCCCGTAATTAAAAATTAATTAGCTAAATTAGTAAAAAAAAATACTTACGTAGTAACTACTTACTTAATTAATTAGCGTAACGAACGAGTTTAGTAATATAATATAAAAAAGTATTACGTAATTAAAAAAAGGGATTTTTAAATATAAATATTTTTAATAAGCGTAATAAGAAATTATATAAGAGTTATTAAATTAAAAAATCTATAATATATAAAAAGGCCTAATATTATAAAGATTTTATAAATATAATTTTAAAACTTACGATCTAAATAATCTCTTTATAACCCTCTTAATTACCCCCCGAGTATTACTTAAGAATATAATATAAAAAATAATCTAATAAAAGAAGAAAAAATTTAGAGATCTTAATAATATTAAATTAAAAATATTATAAATTTTAGAAATTAACTTAAAAAAAAATTATTTTAAAATAGTTTTATAACCTCTTATTAAAATTATAATTAGCTTAAAAAAAGGCTAAAAAAATATAGCTCTAAGGGAAAAAAAAAGAATTTTTTAAAAGGCTATTAAAAAGCTCTTTTTTTATACTAAGCTCTTAGTACGATATTACTAATTTTAAAAAATTAATTAAGTAATAAAAAAGATTATTAATAAGTAATAATTACTTAATAGTAATTAAATTATAAAAAAAGACTATTTAAAAAATATAAAATAGGGTATTAAGAAGCTATAAAAAAAAAGACCTTTAAAATAATTAACTTTATTTAGTATAAGTAACGAAGTAATAAGCATTTTTAATAAGTTTTTTAAGTCCTCGATTTTATAAAAAAGAGAGCTTAATTTTATTAACCGTACTTAATAGCTTATTTAGTTTTTAATAACCTATTTAGCTCTTTTACGAGCTACTTAGCGTCTATTTTTAACTATTCTTTTAAAATACTGCTTTAAAAAAATAGGTTAAGGAAAAAAGTAATTTAAAAATTATAAAGAGTACGAGGCTTAAAAAGTTAAAAATATAAAAAATAGTAAAAATTAGTAATTAATAAAGATCCTAAGACTAATTATTATATCTTTTTATAATAATATAAACGTTTACTATTATTATTAAAAAAGGAGCTACTAAAGCTTACTTTTTTATATTAAGTAAAAAAAAAGATCTTAGTAAGTATAATAATTAGTAATTTAAAAAGGTAGTAGTAATTATTAAAAATAATAAAAATAAGAATAGTAATAAAATAATAAAAAAAAGCGGGAATTACTTAAACCCTAATAAATTCGTTAGGTAATAAAAGTACGGATTTATTATAGTTAGTATATAAATTAAATATATCTTTATTAAAATTAAATACGTTAGTAATTATTAATATGGGTATAAGCTAAAGTACGACCCTTAGTAAATTAAGGTAAAAAAAAAAAAAAAAAAACCTAATTTTAAATAAAATCCTAATCCCTTATAAATAAGTAAATATTAACTTAGACTATTAGGGGACGTAAATATATAAAATTATAAATTAGCTTAATAATAAGTAAATTAACGTAGTATTAATCTATTTAACTAAAGTTTACGAAAAAAAGGGGCTATAAGGGCAACCCCTATTTTATAAAATCGTAAATAACCTTAGTTACTAGCTAGATAAATAGTTCGTAAGTATAAGCTTAAGAATTATAAAAGTAATTAATAAATTCTTCTATAAATAAGGGGTATTACTAACGTAATTATAATTATAAAAACTATATAAAATCCTAATAGTAATAATTATAAAAAAGGAATTTATATTATAAAACTAGGTATAGGTTAATAGAGCGTATAATTACTTTAACGAATTTAAAAAAAGGGTAAATAACCTAGATTTCCTTCTTATAATTACTAATAGTAATCTATTATTATAAAAGGATATATAAAAATAAAATATAATACTAAATATATAATAATTAATAATTCTATTTATTTCGATCTATAGCTCGTTGCCGTTATTAATATAAAATTCGGTACTAATTAGCTAATAAAAAAAAATAGACGATTTAAAATTATTAATAATACGTAATAATATAAGGATCGTATATAAATATTAAAAATATAATAGTAAATATAAAGTAATTTATAAACCTTAAAAAAATCTTTTTAAAAAAAAAATTATATTCTAAAGAGAAGTACGAAGTCTTATAAAAAACCCTAATAATATTTTATAACTATTACGAAAAAGTCGGAATTAAGGAATACTAATATTATTTAGTAATTAATATTATACTCGTAAATAAAGCCTCTAATTATTATTACGAAGCGGTACATAATTTTAATTAAAACGACTTTTTTAGTATTATTAATATAATCCGAAGTTACTTCGAGACTTATAATAAAAATCTAGAGCTCCTATCTAAGCTATAAGTAATTTCTTTTATATTTATAATTAGAATAATAAAAAAGAAATCGTAAATAGAAATCCTAGAAGAGCTTATTAATTAAATTAATAAGCTAGTAAAAACCTAGCTAAATAAGGGGATTAATAAGTAAAAAGTTAGATATTTTTATATCGTAATTTAGTACGTATTAAAAATAAAAATAACCCTATACTAAGCGCTTAAAAACTATAAAATGCTTTATTTAAAGCTAAAATCTAGCTTTAATATTAAAGCGAAAATATTATATTAAACTTATTTTTAAAAATATAACGGCCCTTACTAATAATATTAGGTTAACTAAATATATAATAAGGAAAAAAAAAAACTAGGTATAGTAATCGCTAATAAAGAGGCCTAAATTCGTTAAATAAATAAAGATTTAACTTATAAATAGGGTAATAAAAAAATAATATTTTATTTATAAAAAGGACGGATATTAGTTAAGTAACTATTTTAAAAAAGAGTATATTAAATTATATAAATAATATAAAAAGTCGAGGGTAATAAATAATAAAACTAGCCCTCGTTAATTTAGCTAATTCCTCGTTATATATAAGGGTAAATCTAGGGGTATAGAACTTAGTAATAGTAGCTAAAATAGCGGTTTAAAATATTTACCCCCCCTAAAAAATTTAAAAAACAAAGAAAATCTCGCCCCCTATACTAACGAATTAAATTATAATAAAATTAATAATATTAACTACTTATTTTTTATACTATTAGCTTTTAGAAAATATACGAAGCTAAATAAATAAAAAGTAATAAAAACTCTTAATAAATAAGCTTTTATTTATAAATAGTAAAAAAAGGTCCCTTAGATAACGGATATAAAAATAAATAAAAAGATAAATCTAATAGTATAAAATTCTATTTTTTTAATACTTAAAAAAAAAATACTACTTTTATTAATATTAAAAAAGAAAAATAGTACTAAGTAATTCTAAGAGTAGCTAGAGGGGTCCTTTTTATACTACCGAGATTATTTAAAGATTAAGCTCGTATAAGTATTCTATATAAATAAAAAATATAACCTAAATAATTTCTATAAAATTATTTTAAATACTAAAGTATTATAATAGTTAATAAGAAAAAAGGGGTAATTCTAAGTACTATAAAAAATCGCGCTAGTAATATTTAATACGTTAATAATAAGTATTATAAAAATTAGCTTTAGCCTAAATAAAAAAATCGTCGCCTTAAATATAATAAAAATAAAAACGTACTTTAAAATAATAACTTTTTATATTCTACTTATTAATACCCTGTTTCTCTTATATTTAAAAAATATAGATTAACTAGGTATTATATTCGATAATATAAAAAATAGAATCTTTAGTAATAAGTACTTCGAAATAGTTAAACGATAATAAGGGTACGCGTTTATAAAGCTTATTAATAATACAAAGTTAATTAATTACTTAATAAAAAATAAGCTTAAATAACTATATTAAAAATTCGGATACTTATTAATTATAAGGCTATATAACCTCTTAAAATAGTTAAATAATAAAAATATTAAAATAGGGGCGCTAGAGTAATTAATAAAAGTATACTATTAATACTAAATAAATATATAAAGCCCACGCAGATTTAAATTTAAATTACGTAATAAGCTCAACTTTAATTAAAAATCGTCGTTAATATCTTTTATTTAAATAGTTAACCGGTTCTATATATAATCGACGAGGCTATATTATTTTAAATAGGGTAATTCCTCTAGGATTTATAAATAAAAATAGTATAAGTAGCTTTATAAAAAAGCTAAATTAATATATATTAAGGATTACTAAATAGTATTAAAACTAACGCTAATACGAGTTTTAAATTAATAAAATTTAAAAAAAATACGATAGCTTATAGTATATAATTAAAAATCGTACTTATAAAAGTATACTATAATATTAAAAAAATAAAAAGAGCACACTAGTAGCTAAAAAGGGCGTTTAGAATTATTAAAAAAGAAAATCCTAATTTTATTAATAATAAATACCTCTAAATAATACTTAAATACTATAATAATACTATAAAACTTAATAGTCTTATACTAATGCTATTAATATTTAAAATATACTTAAAGACGACTTTAGCCTCGCTACTATTATTAAATATAAACTAACGAGCCTAAGTAGTTAAAAAAGTAATATAAGTACTACGTAAAGTAAATATAAAAAAGTAAGTTAATAAAGTAATTACTACGTACAATAAGCCCAATATAGGGGCTAATATAAATATACCTCTAAATTTAAATATATAAGTTTAGCGCGAAATTACTTAGTAATAAGCTAAGTTATATAAATTAATTTTTATTAATAAGTACTTTTATATAGTTATAAAAGATCGTAACTAGTTACTTAAAATATTAATTACCGTAATTAGACTATATTATATAGATCCTATTAAAATAATTTCTAATTTATAAAAAAAAAAAGAGCTAAGGGAAACTATATAACTAATTATAAAAGTATAGGAAATTATCTTTAATAAAATCGTTATAGTAGTATTAATAAATAATAAAAAAAAGGAAATTACTAAAAAGGTATTAATATTACTAACGAAACGTTATAAAAAACTACGATAATAAGCCCTAACGTAGTAATTTATTATTAATAACGAGGTAATTAATACTTTTTATATAATAAAAAAAAACCGATTTCGAGTTAGTAATTAAATTATATAAAAAAAGTATTATTATAACTATTAAAAAGCTATATAAGGGATTAGATCTTATTAAAATAAATACTTTACGTAATTAAGGGGTCTATTAATTTATCCTCTATAACCCCGAAAAATATAAAAATCTCTATATATTTAAATCGTAAATAATATATAAAATTAAAAAAAAAAGAATACCCTAACTGTACGAGAAATCTAAGTATATAATTTAGGGGTATAGTAACGTTAAAAAAGCGACGCTACTTACTTAATTACTTATAATATAGTGCTATAATTAATAATTAATAATAGTATTAATAGTATTATTATAAAAAAAGGGATACGAAATTTAGAGCTATAATATTACTTAGGCCTATATTTAATCGGCTATAGGGCTTATAAGAAAAATCCTAGCCTATTTATTAAAAGAAATAGTTAATAAGTACTTAAAAAGTACGATTATTAAAGTACTTAAACTATTATATAGGCTTATAAAATCGGGTACTTATTAATAAGCTATATACTACGATTTTTATATTAATTAATTATTAATAATTATATCTACGTACGACCCGTACTTATTAATTTTTAAATAAAAAGGTAAATAATTTAAAATTATTAGAATATAAACTAACGATATATTAGGCCTATTTAATATTAACTTTATAAAAAAAGAGAATAAGGAGCTTTAAAAAGCGGGCTTCGTAATAAAACTAAAAGAGGTCCTTATAATAAATAACTTATTAATATTTAATAATAAAATTCTTATAATTAAAAAAGAAACTATTATCTTTTAGTAAAAGGGGTAGAGTAAAAAAATTACCTTTATTAACTTAAACGTAATTAATATTAAAAAATAATATAAAACTAAGCTTACGTAAGGGATATATATTATAAATATATATTAATTCGAAGTAATTTTTAATTATACTAAAGTAGTATAAGCTATAAAACTAAATAAATAAAATATTAAAGTACTTAATAAACGGCTTAAGTAATAATAGATAAATTTTAATTAAGGCCTCGTTTACTACTTAATTAACCTCGCTATTAGTAAACTTTACGTTTTTATTAATAAGTTATTTACGAATAATAACGACTTTATTTCGTAATTAAAATATATTATTATCTTAGCTAACGAGAGTATAAGTAAGAGCGAATTTACTATATATAGTAATATAATCTATTACTCGTTAATTAAAAATAAATAAGTAACGAGAAATATTTTAGTATTAAAAGTTTATAATATAATTAATAGTATTAACCTTATTTACGTAATTTTAACGACGCTAAAGAAGATTATTAATTAACTTAACTTTTTACTAATTTTAATAATTATCTATACTAATTCCTACTTATTATATAAATACCTCGTTAAATTAAGAATAATAAAAAAAAAGAGGCTTATAATTAATATTATAATTTTTAAATAATTATATAAAAAACGCGAGATTTTTAAAATACGTTAAATTAATAAGGACGATAACTTTATTAACGCTTTTATAAAAATAGTACTTAATAAGGGGTTAAAGTAATTCGTAAATAATAAAAAAGTTAATATATAAATAAAAAAATAAGTTATATAAAAAAAATAAAAAAAAGGGGGAAAAAGAGACGATTTAGTAAACGGGCCCGAGGTTAAATTATACCTCTAACCGTAATAAATGAATTAATAAAAAAAAAAGTTAGTATTAAATTAAAAATATAATTTAACCGTAGTATATAGCTAATTATATAGGGGCTAATTAGGGGGCCCTATTTATAATTATTATAGCTAGCCTAACCTATAGTTAAAACCTCTTTTTTATACTTACGTAAAAATTCATATAGTTTAATTAATCTCTTCGTTAACCCACGGTTCGAACCAACTACCCTATAATAGTAATACTAACAGTAACATCGGCTAGGAAGCCTGCAGACTGGAGATGATAAAGTACAGGCAACCTTAGCCTATGATAGGCCAGGTACATGCAACCATCTTCGTCTAATTTCCGAAGTCTCTCGGGAAATCCAGACTTTTCAGAAGAATCTTGGAAGACGGAAAAGACGTGACATTACAAGCCGTTTCAATCTCTCCGTCCAATCCACGCACACGGGCTGATCTAATGTCTCGCTTATGCCATCTTTTAAGTATTTACGCAATTGCGCCTTCAATCCCTACTAACGATGTCGAACTGTTTGCTTAATGATCTCCTCCAACCGATTGACGTTGTGGTAGCAGCATGTCTTAGCAGTCTGTTAGTGGCTCATGCGATATTACCAACAGTTGGCTGCGTTTGTGAGGCCTAGCACTAGCAGAAAGGAACTTAAGTAAGCCACCGGCGAACCTTTTCCAACGGCCTGGGCGGTCAATTGATGTAAGTAAGTGTCTAGAAGCCTCGATTGGCTCGCCACCTCGAAGCAGCATCCTCATCCGCCTCGTCCGTCAAGATCTCTGTTACGGGGAACGGTGCCACCATCTCGCCCTAATACGAGATGCAAAATCACAATCAAATGTTTGTCGCGTGCGTCTTCTGCCAGCCTCGGTCCATTCATGGTGGATTCAGCCAGCCAGCTTATCACCTGCACATCAAATCACATCGCCAGGGTGTTGTCTAGCCCAACCCCTGTCACCAAGCTCCCAACTTGATATAGCGCGAGGCCAGCGCCTCTTCCTGGTCGGACCAGCGTCCAAGACTTGGGCAAAATGGCTCGTCCATCCCAACGGCCAAGTCAATCATCAGACAAACGATTCGTCCGCGCCCCAGGTCAAAAGCTTAAAAGAGCAAAACCTGCGACTTTGCCGTACGCAGTAGTGCCAGGGCCCAAAGGATCAGCGCCATCCCCCCTCGGGCATCCCTGTCGATTCCCCCGCGTCTTGCCCCATATCGGAAGGCATCGCCGTCCCCAGACCCCCCGGGGTTGACTGCGGGGGAAAGTGGATGAGGAGAAGTCGGCCGAGTAAGATAGCGCAATGAAAGAATGACAACTACCTTACCTTACTAAGTGAAAATTTTTGGTGCGCTGGAGTGTGTGTGTGCGCTGGTGTGGGTGACATCCCTCTCCACCTGCGTCGTATTAGTGATGATATTCCCATTTACGGCTCGACGGACATGACCTCATGCCGACCAGCCGCCAGTTGGGAGCACAGCAGCCCACATGTGAAAGCGAAAACCTGTGAGGGAAATTAGATAGCTCCCGAGGAAGCTAGCTGAGCTGCAACGTGCAGCTGAAGGAAGCCCAGGCTTGCTGGTCTAGAGCTCATGGCTTTCAGTCGTGGGTAGTGTTTATCGCGAGGTAGGTGACAAAAGAACAAACGTGATTGTCGGTTGTTGCCTTTTCTATGTCCCCGTTCCCACTCCCACCCTCTCCCCCATGCAGGGTTTTCCTACAGTCTCCCTCCACAAAGGAAGCTTGTTCCCCCATTCTCCCTTTCTCCTGCATGTATCCGGGCCACCCAGGAACGAATTGGACGCTCCATCTCCATGTTCAACAAGACTCCTTGAAGCACTCCTCGTTTCACCATCTCCCAATTCGACCAAACTTCACAATCGCTTAAACCAAACAGTACTCGGTCAAGAAGAGTACAGAAACATATCGTGTCATATATCATGATGAAAAAGAACTTCACTCGTCTCGTCGCCGGCGCGGTGTTGCTGGCGGGCGGCGTGGCGGCGGCGGAAAACTGCGCGAGCGTCGCCGTCACAGCTATTCCTTCCTGCGCGCAAAGCTGTTTTCTCGACGGCGCGTCTTTTGTAGGATGCGATAGCCTCGATTTCTCATGTCAATGTGGACAAGAAGCGGCTCTATACGCCGCCATTGAGCCCTGTGTTGCGACGGGCTGTCCTGCCGCGTCGTTCCAGGCTGTTATCAACGGAGCTTCATCCGGTAAGTTCCTCCTTTACCCATGAACATTCGATCATAAGTATCTATCATCATGACTTGTTGGTCATCATGCGGCAATCAATCTTTGTTGGACAGAAAGGCTGACAAGACCAAGTTTGTGGTTGTGTTGGCGCAGGTGCTGTTGGTGGTTCAACAGTATCCGGGTCCTTCGTCTCAGCCATCTCGGGCTCTTCGTTCGCTTCATCGCCTGCGACCGCAACAGCCACGGCGTCTGGAGGTGCTGGTGGTGGTTCAGCGTCTGCGTCGGCAACGCAAGGCGGTGGCGGCGGAGACACATGGAACCCCCTCCCGACGAGCCCTCCGTTCTCAACGTCGTCGCCCGTCAATGCTGCAGGTCGCCAGTCTGACTCAAGTCTCGCTATGCTCATCGCCTTTGTCGGAGTGGCGGTAGCTGCTGCGGTTGCACAATGAGTCGAACTTAGCTTGGAGGCAAGATCAATCTGGAAAGGATTGATGACTTCGCTGATAATGTTTTGGCCTGGCGGTGGATACCACGGCGGTCGGCTTTTTGCATCATTACTCCTTCTTCAGAACACCACTTTTACATCATGACTTATGGACGGATATACCCAGAGGCCGGCGACCTACATACTCAGCCCGACTCTTCTTCTACCGACGATCTCACGCGACACAGTCAATTCAAAGCCAGCTTTCTCACAGGAAAGTCAATGACCAGGGCGGGGCGCTCCCATCTTACAACTACACACGATCACTTAGGTCTGTGAGCCATACGTGGTCGTCTGTAGTTTGTATCTTGGATGGGGGCGCTGGTTTGGAGGACGACATTGTCGAAGATGGGGTTAGTTGTTTAATCCTAATTATAGAACATTTACGCATTGAGCTCGAGCTCGAGCAATCTAGTTGCTTGGCTGATGCCTATGCTTGAGCAGGTCAAATTTGATCACGGCGATGAACAATGATAAAATGACACTCCTTTGATAGTATCTCGCACTTACATCCGCGAAAGTTCGTCCTTGCTCACTCGTCGATCAATTTGAAATTCCTTGGCCTAAGCCGTCCCTGTGCCGATTTAGTTCGACATACAGACCTCATCAATCATGGGGTGGGGTGCAATTGTATTGGACGCATGAAGACCCCATAGCTGGATAAGAATTGTAACAAGGGCGTCCTCACTTTGTGAATCTTGGATCGATTAGTCCCTATATTGTACACTTACAAGTCAGATAACTCGTTGTGGAATGTCAATTGAAGGGCGACTTCATGTGGGCTGACAGTGGCGGGAATATTACATGGCAAGCTTTCCTCAAGCTAGGCAAAGGGCAGCCGTTGTTTTCTTGATGCTGGAGATAAGGATGGTAAAGACAGTTGTTTACATAAGTATGCTTATGAAGGGCCGCGACAGATCGGACTTGAGCAATTATATAGCTTGAGTTAGGATGACAAGCTCTCGTGTTTGCACGTTATAAAGACCAAGCATGCTAACCCTATGTGGGCAATTCAAACAAGCTTGACCACTCATGGGCCGCGAAAGGGGTCGTATTGCTGCGAGGGCCTTCCAGCGGGCCGAGGCGACTAAGGTGACGACGGCTCTGTCAAAGATCCCCCGAAACTCCGTCTCTCTTAGTTCGGTCACTGGCAAAGCGTTCAGCTCTTGAGAGAATCTATCTACTCATCGACGTACCCATATATATATCTATGCCAATCTTCGAGTGCTGACAGCCTACGGAAAATTGAACCCAGTTGGATGGTCTCCAGTGGAATGATCCTCCGCAGTGTCTCGGCAATGTCTGAGTGATTTACTCGCTTTCTGCGTCACGGTTATAGGTCTAGAAACACGGGCTCTGAGTCTAAGCTTAGTGACATATCAGCGATCCGTTTTTGAGAAGCATGTCGGCAACGGAGACCGAACTCTAGCCAACAGAATGACAAACACCTCGCTCTTTGAAATGACCCCATCGAGTATTACCTTCAGGACGCAGAACTTTGAAAATGAAATGTTGACTAATCGCAAATTCGATGGTGATTTTGCCAGTAGCTTCTATATTTACCTCAGCTCTCCGAGACTTCCACTCAATTCAAGCCCGTAGGGCAGGTGGCTTGCTGTAAGACTGAGAGTTTGGCGTCCTCAAAGCGTTTTTCAAGCCTTTTTTTTCAGGGAAATTCATCAACTGGGGAGTCTGTCAAAGGCTGTTCAGGCGTGGGCCTATGGTCTCAAATCGGGAAGAAACTAACTCAGCTAAGTTGATATAAACATTTGTACTATTTTATACTTCTCACTACGAATGCGCTTTCCCCACGGGGTCAGATGCGAGATAACAAGCTCTATCCTCCATCTTACGCGATTGCCGGATGCACGGATGTCAAGTACAGATGCGGGGACGCGGGGTCGGGAAGAGCTTAGTATGTACTCGCACGGGGGAGCACTCTTACGGCCCGGAGCCGATCGGGGAGATTATAAGTCCAACGGAGGCCCCGCACATGCACCGACCGACATGGGGCTTTCGCATTCGCAAAGCTGCGTCCACATTGCGCCCGCCGGGGGTGTTGTTTTCCGGGCCCCGTATCGTCCTAGAGATCGTCGTCCGATCTCATGATCGCGTCTAAAGCGAGATCAACAGCCGAGGCAACTTGGAAAGCTAGGTCAATGCGTGGGGGCAATGGGGTTGTTCTTGAGACACTAGTATTCTCTCCGCACCCGCGGACGCCCGTAGGAGAGAGAGAGGTGAAGTCACACGTAGAGTTACAATGACAACTAGACGGTCTAAACCCACATAATTGACAACTCAGTTGTGTGAGGTGGGTTCATGCAGTGCTTTCCTTGGCCATGCCTATTCCCCTCACCATCGACTTCCTATTTGCATGTATGAATCATGGCCCTTTGACATAGTATGCACCACACACGGGGTCTTCCATAGAGGAACGGAGGCCGAACGAACACGCCGATACCCCGAGCTCCCTCTGTTCTCCCGTTCGTGCGACGGGCTGCTTGGTAAAACAAGTCGAGAAACACATTGGACGCAGGTTTCTAGGTTTCATCCCATCTCGCAAGCCTCGGCAACTCTGCGTTTCTGTGACACTGAATTAGGAAATCTAGGCGCAGGACCCTCGCCACGGTCGGGCATTGGTTGGTTTAGATGTTGCGAGGTGGGTATGCTTTTCATGTAGTAGATAGTCCTTCACATGAATCATACAAAAGGTGGCTAAATCCCATGTGCAACTTCCCATAGAAGCCTTCTTGCTCGTCACACCGTATACTTGCGTATGTTACTAACAAAACCATCACGATGGCGTCAACTCATCCCGCAGACCTCAAGGTAGACGAGATCTACGACTATATCATTATCGGCGCCGGTATCTCTGGCATCAACACGGCATACTACCTCCAATCCCACGGCCCCAAGAACGCAAGCTACGCCATTCTTGAGGGCCGTCCACGGATGGGCGGGACGTGGGACTTATTTCAGTACCCCGGCATCCGCTCCGATTCGGACATATACACCTTTGGCTTCTCATGGAATCCATGGAAAGGCGAGAACCCCCTCGCAGGCGGGCCCGAAATCTGCGCCTACCTCGAAGAATCAGCCTCCGAGCACGGCATCGACAGACACATAAAGTACAACCACCAAGTCGCCTCCGCGGACTGGAACTCGGCGACATGCAGATGGATTCTCAAGGCCTCGGTCACAGGGGGAGGAGCTAACGACGGGACAAACGAAAAGCAACAGACAAAGACCATCGCCGCGCGGTTCGTCGTCCTCGGCACAGGATACTACGACTACGAACAGCCCCTCGCCGCCGCGATCCCCGGCATCGACACCTTTCAAGGCCAGCTCGTCCACCCGCAATTCTGGCCCAAGGACCTAGACTACACCAACAAAAACGTCGTCATCATAGGCAGCGGCGCCACGGCCGTCACCCTCCTCCCCAACATCGCCACCGACGCCGCGCGCGTGACGATGCTCCAGCGCAGCCCGACCTACATCATCGGCATGCCCTCTCGCAAAGCCGGTCTGCAGCGCTTCATGCTCTCCATCCTGCCGAAGTCCGTCTCGAGCCGGCTCCTGCGGGTGCAGTATTTCCTGTTGTCGTATATCTTGTATTACTACTGCCAGTGGTTCCCCGGCTCCGCGCGCCGGTTTTTGTTGGGCGCGGCGAAGAAGCAGTTGCCGCCGAATATCCCGCTCGATCCGCACTTTAAGCCGCGGTATAATCCTTGGGAACAGCGCCTCTGCGTGTGTCCGAATTCGGATTTTTATCAGGCGCTGAGGTCTGGTAAGGCGGATGTGGTAACGGATACCATTGAAGAAGTGACGGGCTCCGGCATTGTGTTAAAGTCCGGACGAGTTCTCCACCCCGATATCATCGTCACAGCGACAGGTCTAAAGATCCGCTTCGCCGGCTCGATAGCCCTGTCCGTGGACGGCCGGCGCGTGGACCCCAACACGAAGTTCGCCTTCAAGGGTTGTATGCTTCAGGACATGCCCAACATGGCCTACGTGTTCGGGTATGCCAATGCGTCGTGGACGCTCGGCGCAGAGGCGACGAGCTCGTTCCTGGTGAGATTGTGGCGCGGGATGGAGAAGAAGAGGCTGAGGGCGGTGACGCCGCTGCTCGAAGATCCGAATATGAAGCCGAATGCGATGATGCCGCTCAAGTCTACGTATGTGCGGAACGCGGCAAAGGTCTTTCCCAAGGCTGGGTCGGGGCGGTGGGCCCCGAGGAAGAATTATTTGATGGATTTGTGGACGGCTATGACGAGTGATGTGTTTGCTGGGATGAAGGTGCAATGATTGTAGGCTCGTGTTGTTCAGTTGACTGAGATGGATGATGCGATCTCGTGCCTAGTTGAAAGAGCGTTTCGGGAGGTTTGGATGTCTGTGCCTCATCATATAAGCGTTGGCCAAGGGACCGGAATCGACAGAGTGGCTATTAAAGAACTGCTGGTCTGTAAATGCTCTAATGGGTTCTTGAGTCTATCCATCTAGAAAGCAATCAACCCTTGCTTGATTTAGACAAATACCCTCTATCAATGCTGTCTCTAGCCCATCTGTACCCTTTACTCCGGTTGCCCATCAGCCCAAACGACAATATTCTTCGGCGGATCCTCCAACCCATTGAAGAAAGCAACAACATCCTTGTTACTATACCGCATACTGAAATGCGTCAAAATGAACGTCGTCTTGGGCCATTTGCGCACCACCTTGTCGAGATCCTTCCACTTGGTATGCTTCGTCTTCTCCGCCTGCGCATCATGCTCATCATACAGAAAACTGCACTCGGTAATCACCACCGGGATTCCCTGCGCCAACCACTCCGGCTCAGCAGCCAGCGTCGACGCCGTCGTATCACCAAGAAACGCAAACACGGGCGTCGTCACCGGTGCCGTCAGCTCCACACCCGACTGCCGCAGGCTCTTGAGCTCCGGTCCGGGGAGCGAGGTATACTCGGCCTTGAGCTTATGCGTCGTGGTCCGGAAGACGTAGCCCACGGCGGGGACGTTGTGGTCGCACTGGAACACGAGGGCGTCCATGCCCTTGAGCCGTCGCAGCGGCACCACATCGCCGTGTCTCACAGCCGTCGTGACGTGCGTGCCGAGGAAGGCCCTCTCCCCCTCGGTCCTGCCCTCCTCGTCGGTACCCTTGCCGTCGACCTTGAGACCCACGGCCTCGGCGTCGTTGCTAGTTGTGAGACCGCCGCGGTTGAGGAGGGTCTTTGCGAGGCAAAAGTCGTCAAAGGCCTTCTTCATCTCGACGGGGCAGAAGATGTCTGGTGGGTCTTCGCGCTTGGTGAAGGCCGGGGCGAGGAGGCAGTGGTCTGAGTGGCCGTGGGTGATGAAGATGTGTTTTGGACGCAGGTTGTTCACGACGAGGCCTGCGTCGAGAAGGAGGTTGAGTTGGGGGATGACGAAGGAGGTGTGCCATGCTGCTCTAGACTTGCCGGTCAGGACGTATTGATGGTAAGGTTTGGGGAAGCGCCATTCGAGGATCTCGGACCGGCTTGATTGCGGCAGAGGGGTTGCGAATGTGGCCATTGTGGTGTCGGCTGGGAGTAGTATCTTGGCTGGGTGGGAAGGGGGAGCCGAAAAGAGCGTCGTCGGCGTTGGAACCGGGGCCGGGGAAATCTGGGCCCGGGGTAGATCCGGGGTAGTTGTAGCTGCTGCGTTTCTTGATAGTACGGATAGAATGCTCTTATTGCTGCGAAGACTGGAATATCCTGTGTGTAGTTTATGTTGCAAACTCTTCAACATGCAACACAGGCGAAGGGTTTGTCCCGGAAAGAGCCTTTGCAAGTGCTTTTGCGCTACAATATGGTACCTGGGAGGTTCCCTTGATGCCGATGACTCTTGGACTTGATTGAGGATGACTCTATGCTGTGGCTCAATTAGTTGGTTGCCACAATCTCGAGGCTGACCGATAATAGACAACAAAACGTACCTTGTCCCAAATTGGCAGATGATGAATGTATTACGGGTCCAACTTTGCCCAAGCAAGAGGTCAGACGGTATGGCTAACGATGTCCCATTCGACTTTCACCTGACGGAAGTCACCGTTGAGGCATTGAGTGAGCGCGACGCTGGCAGAAATTTTGCTGACGTCATCACGAGCACCCCCTTAAGTCCGATGGATCGGACATTGTGCTACCTGCCTTCATCGTCGTTCTGCATTCCGCCTTGCTGCAACTGGTCACGTCCATCACCAAGGTACGGTCATCATACCGAGTACTCAATTTCTCAACTGGCATTGATACAGAGTTCAAGACCGCGCTGCAATGTGGAATATGTTTGGGGGTTGCTGCGCCCATCGCGTGGCTGCTGTTGAGGCACTCCCACATTGGCGCGATAACACGCCCGCTGCACGATTTGTAGGGCAGGTTACTCCATCAAGAACAACTTCAAAAGAGCTGGATATCCTGCCGTAGGGATCGGGGTTTGGTCCAAGACTCTGACGTCCAGCTGGCCTTTCGCACTTTCGCACCTTCGCACTTTTGGGCAAGAAACGGCTTAGTCCTATCAGTGAAATGGGTGAGTTTCCAGATGCCTGGTTGAGGTGCCTTTAGGTAAAGCATTCGACCATGAGAACTCACAGCCTCCTTCTGAATGGTCAGAGTCCTTGACTAAACCCAATTAGGCGATTTTACCCGGCGTTTGCTGAGTGGCCAGAACAGTCACCGCTCGCCCGAACCTGGCAGCGCCTGCGGTTCCGAGCAGGGCCCCACCAAAACAGCCGTGCAAACCGACAACTCCGGTCCCGGAGAGTGGGCCCTAAGGGGTCCACCTCTAATAAGGACACCCGGAGGTTGAGGTCACCAGAGCTTATCGTCTAGGGTTTCCCCATCCAGCCCCTCGTCCCGCCCTCCCCCCCACTTTCTTCCATGTGTCTCTCTCCCCTCCACGTCGCTTCATCTGCATTACTTTCGAAGACCAACGATTCTTTCATGCTCCCCAGCGCTTGAGCTAACCTGGACTTTCATGGAGTTCTCTCGAGTCCCGGGAGACGAACCGTCGGAAATGCGCAGCTAATGCACAGTCTGTGTGCGACTCTCCTTATCGGGTCGACCAGACGAAACGTCGACCACGCCTTACAATTCCATTCATCCTATCCTGTACCTCAATTCCGGAATGCTAAGAAGCTAAAGCTAAAGCTCTTATCAAACCAATTCAGACGTCTCCACCGTGTCCAATGGCTTGACTTATCGAATCGCAACGGCTTACAGCGCCCTTTACCAATTGCCAATGGGCGTGACGCGCCACATCGCTTGTGCAAGGTACGGTGCACCTCGTTTGTCGTCTGAACGGCCCCCGAGCAATACCCCAGGTCGCTTTACTGCGTAGGCTTGCATTGCCTGATCCGGCTGGTCTTGGAGGGACGAGTCGCGCATCGGATGAGAACAAGAGAGCGCGCCTATCTTGCGCGCTCCTGGTCGGAACAAGAGGGGTGAGGGGCCTCACTCTGGGGATCCCCTTGATCGATTTGGAGATATAAGCTGTAGCTTTATCCAGAGCTCGACTTCCCTCAATCCCCAATTGCAATTCTCTCGATACCCTCCGCACTCGCCATTGACCTCTCTCAAGACCAGTTTCTCGGTGACAAGGAAACCTGTATAACCATACACACAGAGGATCTACACAACCACAGAGACATACACAATGGCACCGCCGCACCCTCTAGATCCCCTCTCTTCCGCAGAGATTGAAAAGGCCATCGCCGCCGTCACAAAGGCCCACGGCGATGTCTTCTTCAACGTCGTCTCCCTCCACGAACCCCGCAAGGCCGAATTGACAAGATGGCTCGCCTCGCCCACGACAACACCCCTCCCTGCCCGTATCGCCGACGTCGTCGTCATCGCAAAGGGCGGTAAGGTCTACGATGGCCTCGTTGACCTCGCCTCGGGCGCCATCACCAAGTGGGAGCTCATGCAAGGCGTGCAGCCCATCGTCAGTCCACCTTTACCACGATTCTTGCACCCGCGAGTCCAAGACTGACACCACAACCACAGATCACAATGGAAGAACTCCAAATCGTCGAACACATCTGCCGCACCGACCCCAAAGTCATTGAGCAGTGTGAAATCTCCGGCATCCCCAAATCCGACATGCACAAGGTCTACTGCGACCCCTGGACAATCGGCTACGACGAGCGCCACGGCAACACCATCCGCCTCCAGCAGGCCCTCATGTACTACCGCCCGGATCCGGACACCTGCCAGTACCAGTACCCCCTCGACTTCTGCCCCATCTACGACGCCGACAAGCAGGCCATCATCGCCATCGACATCCCCACCGTCCGCCGGCCCCTCAGCAAGGCCGCCCCCGTCGACTACACACCCGCCGCCGTGAAGAAGCAGTCCGGCGGCTACCGCACCGATCTTAAGCCTATCAACATCACCCAGCCCCAGGGCGTCTCCTTCCAGATGCAGGGCCGCCAGATCGCCTGGCAGAACTGGAACTTCCACATCGGCTTCAACTACCGCGAGGGCATCGTCCTCAGCAACATCACCTACAACGACAAGGGCAACGTCCGCCCCATCTTTTACCGCCTGTCCCTCGCGGAAATGGTCGTCCCCTACGGAAACCCGGAGCACCCTCACCAGCGCAAGCACGCTTTCGACCTGGGCGAGTACGGCGCCGGATACATGACAAACAGCCTCTCGCTCGGCTGCGACTGCAAGGGCGAGATCCACTACCTCGACGCCGAGTTCCCCACCCGCAACGGCGGCGTGCGCACCATCAAGAACGCCATCTGCATCCACGAGGAGGACAGTGGCATTCTCTTCAAGCACACTGACTTCCGCGACGACTCTGTCATCGTCACCCGCGGCCGCAAGCTCATCATCCAGCAAATCTTTACCGCCGCAAACTACGAATACGCAATCCAATGGATCTTCCACGTAGGTTCCCTTTACTGAAGAATACCAGAGACGAGAGACTAACACCCCACAAGCAAGACGGCACAATCCAGCCCGAAATCAAACTCACCGGCATCCTAAACACCTACTCCCTCAACCCAGGCGAAGACACAAAAGGCTGGGGCACCCAGGTCTACCCGGGCGTCAACGCCCACAACCACCAGCACCTCTTCTGCCTGCGCGTCGACGCCAACATCGACGGCCCCCGCAACACGGTCTTCGTCGCCGACGCCGTCGCCTCCGACGCGCCCGTCGGGTCCCCCGAGAACTTTTACGGAAACGCGTTTTACGCCAAGAAGACCAAGCTCGATACCACGGGCAAGTCAAAGACCGACTACGACGGGTCGACGAGCCGCACGTGGGAGATTGCGAATACGGATAAGCTGCATCCGTACAGCGGGAAGCCGGCGAGTTATAAGCTCGTCAGTAGGGAGGTTCCTGGGCTGTTGCCCAAGGAGGGGTCGTTGGTGTGGAAGCGCGCTGGTTTTGCGCGACATGCCGTGCACGTCACAAAGTGTAAGTTCCCATTTCCTCATCTCTCCCCCTTTTCCCGTCATCACCCTGAATGAACGGGGGAAAAAAAAAACTGACCAACCCCAACAGACCGCGACGACGAACTCTGGCCCGCGGGCCGCCACGTCCCCCAAACCTCGGGCGAGCCCTCCTCCGGCATCCCCGAATGGATCGGCGACGGCACAGAGTCCATCGAGCAAGAGGACATTGTCCTCTGGCACACCTTCGGCGTCACCCACATCCCCGCGCCCGAGGACTTCCCCATCATGCCCGTGGAACCCATCACCCTCCTCCTGCGGCCGCGCAACTTCTTCGCGAACAACCCCGTCATGGACGTCCCGCCTAGCTACTGCAGCACGCCGAGCCAGGTCGCTGCCGGTAAGGGCGCGCTGGAGGCGGCGGATGGGGTGAGCAAGCTTGCTTTTGCGGGCGGTGCGGCTGCTGGGGAGTCGTGCTGTGCGCCGGGGAAGAGTAAGTTGTGAGGTGGAGGTGTTTTCTGTTCCAAGGAACTTTGGATGAAGCGTTTTAGATAGATATTTAGGCTTGCACATAGTATTGGGTAGCAATTTTATTCAACCGCACATGGCTGCTTTTCTTGCGTACTGTACGATAGAGTTCTATCCTCCCCAGACCCGTGGCGCTTTCCCAGGGCCTTATTCCAATCGAGAACAAGATTTCCGCCCATCGCCCATACCCGCAAAGAACCGTTGAGTATGATAGCGTAGTGAAACTGTACGATAATGAGAGTCGATATTGGCCGCTCAAGACACGCGTCAACTAGACACCAAAGGCACAAGATCGTGATTAGTCTCTTGCACTCCGTTAGCATGAGCACTCTGACACTCGGGTGCGGCACGTACAACGCAGATGAGGAAACTTGTGATAATGCCATCTATGTCGGACAAAGTAGACAGCAGGAAACGTCTAGAGTCCGCCTTGTGAATGATATTCGGTCTGAGGTCTTAGATAAGCTCTGACTTGATCGCCGCATCAGGAGTATTGCCGCTGGTCTCTTGGACTTTGGGGGTAGTGTTCTCGGGAGTAGTAGCATCCTCTGGGTCAGGATCCTCGGAAGCGGCTTCCGTAGCTTCTTTGGCGAATCGCAGACGAGCCGAGAGACGGCTGAGCAGCAAGCTCGTCTCGGGATCATAAGCAGGCGCTCCATCGAGAGAGACGTCATCCTTGGGCGCGGTTCGGGGAGGTCCGTGAGCGGCGTCCATGGCAGCGATGTATCGCTTGAGGAAGAGCTGCAGTTCATCCTCATGGGCGAGGAGATCCATCATGACTTCTGTGTCGACCCTGTTATTTCCAAGTACATTAGCCTCAATATGTTTTGAAGTTTAGATAGTATGGAGAAAGAAAGAAGGGGTGACACGAACACTTTCTCCTTTAACGCGCGGTCGACGATGGCCTTGCAGCGACGCGCTTTCTCCAGGGACATCTCCAATATGGTGATCAGTGGCTGCGCATCATCCGACATGCCAGGGTGGAGGATCGACATCGCGAGCATGACTAGGTCGGCATGCCGAAGCGCTTCTTCCGCGTGTTCAACGTAGCCTTCCGGGCTATCAAGAAGCAAAGAATGTAGGACGGATTGTTTTCTAGAATCCAGTCTGGGTTCCAGGAGCAGCGCCGCAGCAGCCTTCTCCACGTGGGAGCGTGGAGCTTCAGAGCGGAACAGCGTCATGACTGAATTGAACCGCGATTCGAGTTCTTCTGCGAGGTATCAACATGTGGAAGGTACGGGGCGAGGCAATTGGGCTGGCTTACCTCTGCCGAAATTGGGTGGCTCTGTTCCGTTGGGAATAGCCATGGCTGCAGAGTGTACGTCGTGGTGATAGCGTTCGGGGCGAGAGAGAGAGAGAGAGAGAGAGAGAGAGAGGAGTGTACCGGGCTCCAGTTGATGACGTTGAAAAGGTGAGGAGGGCGAGAAAAAGAGGAAGAGAAAGAGAATCAGAAGGACCCCCCCCCCCCCCCAAATGAGGCAGCATCATCTCAATGGAAGGACCTAGCACAGGCAACCGTACCTACCGATTTTTGGATTCAGAGTCGCGTTGAAAATCTTTGTTTTGAATATCGGTGGATGAGACAAACAAAGACATGATGAATTCGCTTTCTGGAAATACGAGTGACGTGTCTCTGAGGAGCGTGCCTCATAGCCAACTGGCCCTGTGAAGCTGTCAACTCACCATTGATTTAATTGAGAAGGAAACGGTCAACTTCGTATTAAAGCGTGCACATCAGATCATATGATGGTATATAATCAATTCGACAATAAGTTTGTCGCATCGTATGGCTAAATCCCTCAAGCAGATATTCCTCGCTTCCTGGAGCCATCTAGGGCTTCCACCTGAAAGCAGGGTGCTTCCAATCCAAATCACTCTCTTCTTGTCTCGATAAGCCCTGCAACTCGGCCTCGACGTTTCGGGCCTCACGTCTACGATTGTCTCGCTTCATCCAGAACAACGTGAGAGTCGAGGTAATCAGAATCATGCTGCAGGTCGCCAGGTTCAATCCGTTGCCGATTGGGTAGTTGGGTGCGTCCCATGGCAAGAAAGCCCACTAAAGCCACGAGTTAGTATACAATCAAAGGCTGTAATGGGGAAGGGGGGTAGGCTTACAGTTGAAATGAGGCCTCCCACGTTGCCGAACATAACGTTTGTTCCAATCGCTGCGCTGCGTGCCGTGTCGGATACGACATTCGCGGCGACCTGGGCGTTTGTGAGGGCGCCGAGGGCGAATACAGCTGACGTGATGAGGAAAGTGGCACCGTAGCGCACTGAGAGGTCCTTTGAAGCCAGGAACATGATATAACCAATCATTGCTAGCGGTGCAGACATCATGAAGAAGATCTGTCGGCGATCGAGGCGCCAGCTGAGCAGTGGCAGCAGGACGGTGAAGAAGGCTCCAACAACGTAGGGAGGGACGGTGAAGAGTTGTTGGCGCTGAACAGTCGCCGTGGGGTAGATACCCCTGACGATCGTTGGCAGGAAGAAAGCAAGACCTTGAACAGTGACGTTGTTCAAAAGGAAGACGAACGATGTCGCCAAAGTAACAGGTGCGAAGATTCCCCGACGGAGTTTCTTGGTGTCCATCTTGTCGAGAACTTGAGTCTGACCAACACGCTCAGAGCGAACACGGGTCTCGGCGAGATCCTTTTCAGCCTCAGTAAGCCAGCGAGCAGAGGCGGGGCGGTCGGTAAGGGTAATGAAGCCGATGAGCGCCAGCCCGATTGTGATGATTCCTTCAATGGCAAAGATCATGCGCCATGTATGGATGCTTCCGAATCCATCGAGGCGAAGAATGGCAGAGGCCAAGGGACCACCGAAAGCTCCAGCCAAAGGCGCCATGACAATGTACAAGCTGAGGCGGAAGGCGAGTTCGGATCGTCGGTACCAGCGGGACAGGTAATAGGCAATACCTGGCAACATTCCAGCCTCAAAGATGCCGAGAAGGAATCGGACTGCCATGAGCTGTGGGACGGTGTGGACGAAAGCAGTGCCGACTGAGCAGATGCCAAAGAGCAAGGTGGTAAGGGGGAGGAACCATCCGGGCCCCATGACCTTGCAGAGGATGTTGGCGGGAATTTCGAATAGAATGTAGCTGATGTAAAAGACACTGAGTGTTCCATTGTAGTCGTAGCCTGCCATGCCGAGGTCCTTCTCGAGACCTGCAATGCGAGCGTTGCCTGAGGTAGTTGTAAGTCGTTGTCAACATTGTAACGAGCCGAAAGAAACAAACCAATGTTGGCTCTGTCAATGAAGCAGAAGAGGTAAAGCAGAGCGACCGTTGGCACAATCATGAGATCGATCTTTAGCCTAAGCTTTCTCTCTACGGTCGGGTCGTACGCAAGAGACTGCTCGGTGTGCCTGACGATAAGGGGTCAACCAGGTTTCTGGGTAGTAGTGCGCTGTACGTGTCTTACTTTTCCGGGTCAAGCTTCGCGTCGTACGAGGACCTTTGCGCCATCTTGGCGTTGATGTCGTCGATGTTCTCGACGGTGGGCTTATCGTTACTCATGATGAAAGGAGAACGCGGTGCGTCGCTCAGCCGAATGCCTTTGTGAGCGAAATGTCGACTTCGGCGTGGTGTCGAAGAGGTAACCTGGGGTAGGAAAACTCTCGAATCTCGCAGGGGATGAAGGACCCTTTTCAATGTCGAGACGACTGACTCAACAAAACACTGTCTCAAGGGGGCCAGCTGGAAATCCCGTAGGCTGGTCCAGGCTGGCGAGATAGATATCTCATTAGCGACCCTTGTCTTTCCCCCTTGTCCCAGATTGGAGGTGGAGGCGTGGCACCTAGCTACCCCAGACGGGTTATCCCACACACCAAACAACGCGGGGTAGACATCCACAAGAGCGGACGCCTCTTTTCACATCCAATCTGCATCGGGTGCGAGCTCGGGAAACGGCACCAAGCCAGCACCAAGCAACACTTGCAGGACCGCGGCCCATGTTATCGGATCCATTCCACTCCCACATCGGGGGACATGCCAGCCAGTGAGGAAGATGCTCACTCTGATGACGTGTTGAGATGGTAATTTGGGTCTGCTACGACCGTTGCAACGATGCCAGTCTCAGGGATGGCGAACAAGCAACAATGGTGCAAGATTGGCGATGTGATGAGATGGATGTATGTTTACGCGCTGCAGCAGCTGCTTCTTCGAGGTAACTGCAGCAGCAGACACGAATATTTGACCGAGTCTTGTCTTGCAGCCGTGCCGATAAGCAGATGTCAGAACTGCAGCTTCCCGAATAGAGCATCACATTGCGCCAGCTTCTGTGCCTCTCTCCCTCCAGACCCGTCAACAACGGCTTTGGTCGCAAGCAGCCCTTGTCCAGCCTTCCATGTCGACTAGGCTCAACTCGGCGTAACTGGGGAGGAATGCAGATCACGCTCCATTCCCGACACGTTTCGGGAGTCAATATCGGCACTCCTAGTCGGCAACCAGAGCACGAGCTTAGATTACAGGCCGCGGACTTTAGATTCGGGCGTGCATCTGTACGGGAGAGAAAACCACACCGGGCACAAGTTGCAGCTGCCGTTCGTGCGTGCGTGCGTGGGGCGGATGCGAACTAGGTAGCTGGACCTTGTCAAGCACGGGGTTTGAGCGCCGCATCATATATCAGATGCAAGACCTCCGGAGAGCCGATTGGAAGATGTCGCGAATGGTTGAGTTGGTTTTCCCATGAACGCGCGCGGCTTCATCCGCTATTGCGACGTGCCAACCTTGGAGTCGTGGTGATGGAACTCAAATTGGGGTCCGGCGGAGTCTAGTCGACGTCTAGTCGTCCGTGATTGTGAATAGGCTGGGACACCACGTTGCTGTCCCCATACCCCTCTTGCTTTCGACAGGTCGACCCCCAACTTCCATTTCTCCAACTTTGCTTTTGGTGTTCGGATACTGTGACCAGCTGATCTTTGGCTTGTTGAGGCGTTTTGCTGACTTCTGCTTGCAGTGAAGACCGCTCTGAAATCCGGGATATCCGCTTCTCGGAAAGTCCGCCAAAACAGGTTCATCCCTGAATCCGCAACAGGTCAATGGATTGTTGAGTATTCCGCTAGCTCGGAATGATCGGTGATATAAGAAGACGCCAACTTCCTCATCACGACGGCGTGCTTTCCCCCATCGGATCTGGATTCATCGACTATCGGAAAGGGGGTTCGGAAGTCCTCTCTGTGCGACTTGGCCTACCGGGGTTGGTGCTCTGCGCCGTACGGAAAGCGTCCACGGCTTGTGTCAACGGGTTCCGAGGTTACAAGGCAAACCATGAGCGTCTTCTCTTGGCAAATGAAATGCCTCATCTTGTTTCGCGGGGGTGTTAATTTTTTGGCGCCATCCGAGTGAACAATTGGTGTTGTCTATGGCGGATTCGGCGAACTCTTGCCCAAACAGTCATTGACCAGGCAAGGCAATGTCGTTCACCAAGACGGATGATTGCCCACGGTCGAGACCTCGTCAAGCTAGTTAGGTATAGCATCCGATGAAGGAGCTGATCCGGGGAAGAAAAGGGACGCATCCGAAGCCCAGAACATGGAGAAGCGGGAAAAGCTAAGCTTAACGTCGATAGCGTCGAATCCCGCCAGATTGGGCCGTGGCTGTACTCCGTACATAGTCCCACGCGAGATGGCGTAGATTCATCGCCTGGAGACACACACACTGAATGCATCGACGAAGGCCGCTCGTGTGTTCCTTGAGGCCTCAAACTGCATCGAATTCCGAAGAAGTGGTCGCCCAAACGGTCGTGCGAGGGCTGTTGGCGAATATCTACCACATAAATGGTTTCTTTGCCCAACGTGCTATGCTTGACTCGAGATAGTTGGTGCTGGGTAGGTGCCTTGGCTGTTGGAGGGAACGGCTTGATTGAAGTTCCTTTGAGAGTTTTGGTTTGAGAAAGCAACAGCCAGGTAATGGCCCTTTCCGGCGGCAGTCCGGTCTAGAATCCGCGGTCCATCTGGGGAGTCCCCAGAACAGTACAGTCTGATGGAAACGAACGATAGCAATTGAGTCGTGGATTCGTGGTTAATGGGTTGAGAACTTTGAGAGGGGGGGGGCATCGCCTGGGCTCTCTCCTTGTGGACCAATAGAATGCCAGTACCGAGTACGTACCGGAGTCACGATTTGGTTGGACAAACACGACCCACCATGGCGGGCCTCGCACGTGCATTTTCTTATCTTATCCCGTATGACATAAGCAGGTACGTACCGGAACAGATAACGCACCTCAGGTTCAAGGGACGGGAAGGAGCAGACAGCAAAGTACGTATTCGTACAATGGTTAGACCCGAAGGAGAACTCGACGACTGGCACCGCATTCTCTTCAAAACCACAACGCACATTTACAAAGCTGCCTCGCCTCATCTGATTCTCTTATGCCATCGAGTCAGTCTCACCACTCCGCTGTGCAAATTTCCAACAATATACACTCCGTGTTCAACAGGCAGAGGGCAACGACAAGCAAAACTGTAATTTGACAAGCAACAGCCCGCGCACAAAGAGAACAATGCCAAAATCACAAGCGCAAACTACCAATGCTCCCCCGGAATGGGGACACCCCGGCTCCCAACGTCTCCTTAACGGCCAATAGGGCCGCCATCGGGCACCCAAGTCGCTTCGACAGTGGAGAATTACAATTCTCCCAAGGCCCCAGAGTCCAAGGGCCCCTCTCACACATCCACCACGCCTCACGATTCGCGACTCTGATAGCCCACACCGGGACGCCTTATCACTGCCGCAGTGCCCCAGACCAGGCGGCGGCTGGTTGGGCAATGGGCACACAGCGTCTAGAGACTAGAGTGCAGACCGCACCAATATTTGGCACCCGACGTCATCGAGCAGGGTGGCGGTCAACTCGAACCCCCACAGAGACAAAGCTGAGCAAGGCATGTTGGCGCAGCGAGTCGCAGCACAAGCACAGTGACGGCAGAGAAGCCCGCCAGTTTCCAACTGTGTTCTGCGGAAGAGGAAGCGCAAGGCAAGGGCCGAGGCGGGAGCGAACGCTATGCCAAAGGGCAGACGAGACGAAAGGACGAGACACTTGACAGCGAAGAAAGAGTTTGGAAGTTTCCAACGTCGGCCCATCCCACTGTTACAACTTACGCCGCCCGGACGACAATTAACCTCTTTTCCCACCCACCCATCCGACTGTCTGGCATCCCCCATCCTCTCCATTTCCCGTCGATCCGTTCAAGCCCAACGACGGGACCGCGGTCCATGGACGATGGGACACCCAGCGGGCTCCATGGCTCCGTACGGGATCCCGCTGTGCGCAGGCTGGTAGATCTGGCCCGGAATGGAGTCCTAGGCTCACTCCTGGCTGCGCTTTTCCAAACAGGCGCCCCGTCGATGGCTGCCCAAGCGGCGACGTCAGGTTCGAGAGGGCACAAAAGCGGACTGGGCCACTAAGGCTAAAGGCCGCGTTGGACCGGGTCTGGAATGGTCAGATGGGCAGAACCGCAGCGAAAAGCAACGACGCAGGCCTCGGGAAGGGCTTTTTACAAGGAGTAGCCTTGTTGCCACAGCCCTCTCGTCTCCCGCCAGGTTTGGACGACGGGTGCGATGACCGATACGGCACTGATGGCCCTCGTTAAGGACCGACAATCACTGTCGCTCCTCGCGCAAAATGCCATGCTGCGGTCAATAGCTTGTCCAACGACGAAACAGGCTTTGGATACCCAGTTCGAATGCACTTTTGCATCCCTATTGGTGTTTCTGGCATCATGCGGGAGAGCTGCGGACCATCAGTCCGTCACATAACTAACAGCGACCATCTTCTCCCTACCAGACCGTTGGACCATCCAGAGAGGGCCAGACAAGCTGGGATCATCGCTCAAGCAGCATCGCCAACACCACCATCTTCCTCGTTCAGTCTGACGAACCAAGCCAACCCTGTCCTGGCTTCCGTCCGTCGTTCCAAGAAGCCTGCTTTTCCACTCCACCACAAATCTCCGTGTCGTGTCCAAGACTTAAACTACAAAACCGCCTCGTTTTTTCCCAGCCACCACCTTTTCGTCTGTCTGTTCTCTTTTCGCAAGGACCCTTAAAAACGACACCACTCACGGCTTGGACCAGTGCGAGTGCCCGTATCACATTTCGCAGCTCCGGTGGTTCAGCAAGAACAGTCAGCTTCAGGATCGTTGTTGGGGAGTGTCGAGTAGACGGAGGACCATTATCGGGTCTACTGTCACAGGCCCATTTTCGTGAGGTCAGCTGGTAGAGTTCCAGGTTGCTTCCTGGCTTCACATTGCCTTCTCATAGGCCGTTTACCACCCACGCCTACCACCACACACGACACACACAAGAGAGTCTAGAACACCGAGTCCAGTCACTTGTCGAGTTCAGTCCGGCTTTCCATCGCATCACCCGTCTTCGCCCACTACCATACACCAGTCAGCCAAACCACGAAGAGGGGTTCATCGCCTGCCTCACTCACTCACCCACTCACTCACTCACCATACATTGTCAGTGTTACAGTGTCACATACCAGTCTCATAAACCCTGGAAGAAGCCACTCGCACGCCACTCTAACGCAGGGCGGCGCCGCTACTCCATTATCCAATCCAAATTCCAAAATAGCCCACTGGACCCAAGGCGGGTCAACGGCCTTCACCGACACTACCGGCGCTATTGGCCTGGGTTCGCATACCTTACGTTAGGGGGCCAGCCATCCCACCACTCACTCACTCGCTCTCTGCTGCGACACTGGATCACACACATTATTCCCGCTTTTCCCCTCTTTCTTCGCTCTCTTCTGGCCCTCTCTCCCTAGAGGTGTCGTCATCGCCCTGATTCTCGACTCTCGCAATACGAGCGACTTCTCTCGAGATTCACAACCACGAACTCCTGTCATCACCCGATCATTCCACAACCTCCCGGGAACAAACCATCACCTGTGACATCCCGGATCCCTAATTTCACGACCACCGCTATTTTTCTGCAATATTTTGTGATACCCGAGATCGACTTTATTTTCACTTCCAACCACACATACGTTAACCATCAACCAAAATGGCCGGCCGTGCTGAGCGCTGGGACCGCGACCGCTTCATGCAAGAACGGGAGCGAGACCGCTATCCAGATGATCGTCGCTATCCCGACGAACGAAGCAGATTCGAGGAAAGAAGCCGCTTCGAGGAACGTGATGACTATCGCCCACCGCCTCGCCGCGGCAGAGATCACTCCGATGAGCGCTTCGACCGTGGCCCATTTGACCGCGGACATCGCGGCGGATACGAAGAGGATTCTGTAAGAGACCGCCGCTACGTCGAAGAAGACCGTTATGGTCCTCGTCGCGGAGAACCTTTGGACCGGGAGTTTGATCGTCGTCTTTTCTTCGAAAGAGAGCAACGAGAAGTCCGTGAGGCCTCGCCACCACGCCGCCCGACCATGCTCCGTCGTCAATCTTCCCTCGACACCTTTGACCGTCGCCCTCTCCGCTTTTATGAGCGTGAGGAATATCCCCCGCCAGCCCGCCGAGAAGATGTTCGCCCTCGCGACGATTACCGGGCCCCTCCATACGTTCCAATCCCTCTGCCCCGCACCCGCCAGCTGGGCCCCGCACCATCTCAACGATACGACGAGATCCAGATCGCCGAACCAGGCTACTACGGCGACGAGGAGTTCCGCGGCATGCCTGAGCGGGTGAAGGAGCGTGAGGTCGTTACTTCACGCCGGCGTAGAGACCGCAGCCGAGAGTCTAGGGTGTCAAGGTCAACCAGAAAGAGTTCGCACCGAAGCAGCTCACGATCAAGCAGCACCTCCAGCAGGTCGACCAGCACCACCACCAAGACCGCGACGACGGTTCGCAGCTCCTACCCGAAGAAGGGCAAGACCCGCATCCCACAGCGCCTGGTTTCCAAGCGCGCGCTCATCGACCTGGAATATCCTTACATTGAAGAGGCAAGTTTCGCTTCAATCGAGCGCGCCAACTTTGAACTAATACATTTATTTCCCAGGGTAACACCATCATTGTTCTTAAAGCTCTCGGCCAGGACAACATCGATGAACTCCTGAAGCTCAGCGAGGAGTACAAGCAGAGTAAGTGATTCCATGTGCCTTCATCCATCTGACTGCAGCTGACATGATGCCAGGTGAATTGGAGATTGCTGCAGCTCGATCATCGGCTGGCAAGCATGAAGAACGACACGAGGAGATTTACACCATCCCTCCGCCGGTTGCTGCCCTTCCCCCGCCGCCCCCGACTGTCATCCATGTCCCTCCTCCTCCACCGGCTCCTGCTTCAGTGGCGCCGCCTCCCGCGCCCCCAACCGTCGTTTCTGCTCACCCTCCTGCTCCCCCATCCGTCTACTATGAGGCGCCTCCTCCGCCACCTCCCGCTCCCGTTCACGAGGTGGTCAACAAGACTACCATCATCCGCGATGTCTCTCCTGCTCGCAGCTCCACATCCTACACAACATCGACGACCGCAACACCAGTCGTATACGAGCGCCGCGAGTACAGCGAAGAGGTCCCTATCGGACCCATGGCGGTCGCTGAGCGTCGCCGTAGCCGGTCTCGGTCTCGCAAGAATATCAGATCCGAGATCAAGGCTCTTGAGGCTGAGCTTCACGAGCGCAAGCACGGAAGGAGCCGCGAACTCGTCCGTGCTGAACAGATGCCCGATGGCGCTGTAGTCCTCTTCGAGGAGAAGGTCGAGAAGGTCGAGGAGCCGCGGCGTGGGGTGCGGATTGAGAAGGACAAGAAAGGTAGGATGGCCATCAGCGTACCAAAGTACTACTAAGGTACGCTTCGTCACCGTCTCGTCAAGTCAGAGCCCAGGCTAACGCGAGAGTTTTCAGGTCCTCCTCCTGGAATCATGCGCGCTATGCTGGCAACTCTCACATAAGTTACCTGTGCCGGCCAGGCGCATGACTTGTTATTCAGTACGAGATTGAATGTACAGAAGGCGATTTACAGACCTCGTACACTACGAGACGGACTTTGTTGCATTGTTTATCAGCAGGGAATTGGATTGTTCAGGACGATTTTACCATTATTATTCCCCAATAGAAAAAAAAGGAACTCCGTTGGCTTTGCAATCCCGGGAAGGGATTTGCGTATATGTATGGATGGGATTAGTAACCCTATAGTTTCACATGCGCCCCAACGCAGGTTTTGGGGCATGGTTTGTCGCCTCCAGGTACTGGACGATTTACCGGTATACTCTTTTCGGTTAGATGGCGCAGGTTACGAATCTATGACTTCTATTTTTTGACGTTGGGATATCAACCATGTTATATTGTCCCCTTTTGAATTGTATCCCATCATGGGTGACCAACCTATTGATTTATGCACGCGCAGGCAAATAGCGCTTGAAGTTTGGCCTGACAAGAGCCTAGTTCATCCGGAGGTTATTGACACGTCGGCGCCGTACCTGAGATACAGCTACCGAGGCAAATGAGAACAGCGCATTCACCACGGCCTGAACCTTCAGTCGTCGTCTCGTAAGCTGTGTTTCGGCCCCGGTGGCAGCTCGGGAGTAGTTTTCCCTTTGCCAAAGTATCATAGAAGAGCCCCATCATGACAGTGAGCAGTCGGTTGGAGCTTGATGACTGAAGTAAGTTGAAGATAGGGTGACGCGTACTCTCAGCTCGTAAAGGGTTCCCTCCAACCCAGTTCTTACGAGGATGGCATTTTCCAGCCCTGTCGAAACAGGTCGTGATACGCACGAGACGTAAGAAGGTTGATCCATTGTTAATCTAACGCGTCGTCACCCGCATCATGGCTGAGTTCCTGTACTGTAAGTAGCGAGTCAAGATCTCCATGGCGACTATTTCGGACATGACTATGAAGATTATCGGTGTATGGGGAGAACGCGGAAGCGCGGCTTACCCCCTGTCGATCTCGTGTGCTTACTTTTGACGCCGGCTCGGCATCTACGTAGGGCCCGCATGTTTAGACGTCGAAGGCTCTAAACTCCCCGAACTATATTTTCCCCGAGGAACCTAGGAGCGGATTGGGAAATTGGACCCCGAGCACTGCCTCAACACCAACCTCTGATGTTGTTATTGATACAGGGCGTTGTAACAGAAACACCATGAATAGCTCAGCCAGCGCGTATCAATGGAGACCGAAATCTCATCATGGCTCTCTATAAAGCGAACGGTGGATCTTGTATTTGCACGAGGAAGGTCAAAACCAGCGGACACAGTAGTGATTGAACAGGATTTCTTCAGAATATAGGAGGGGAAAGCATTATTGCGACAATGGACCAACAGCCTTCCAAGTATCCTTACGACCCGTCTCTCGCTGCAGCAGTGACCTTCGCCGTGCTGTTCGGTATTAGTGGTGTAATACATTCCATTCAGCTCAAGCGGGCGAAAACTTGGTACTGGATCGCCTTTTTCATCGGTGTCAACTGTAAGAGGCCACTGAAACCCGTTGATTACTTGAAGCCTGACCACTGATGACCTGCTGAATAGTTGAAAGCATTGGATATGGAAGTCGAGCAATGAACGCATCCGAAACACCGAATTATTCACAGATCCCATTCATCATCCAGACTCTTCTACCGTTGCTTGCCCCGGCACTGTACGCAGCCTCGATCTACATGCTCCTAGGTCGTATTATCGACTCATTGGAAGCGAGCCATCTATCAATTATTCCCGTCGGATGGATGACAAAGATCTTTGTGTTCGGAGACGTATTCTCGTTCGCCTTCCAGTGCATTGGTAAGCCCAGTGTCCAATCGCCGTCACCTGTGATGTTGACGGAAAGACTGACTCATTCCCCAAATAGGCGGAGCTATCCTCTCCGGTGCAAGTGACAAAGACGGACTCGACCGCGGCCAAAACATCATCCTCGTAGGTCTCGGCATTCAAATCCTCTTCTTCGCAGCCTTCATCATCACCATCTCCGTCTTCCACTATCGAATCATTAACCACCCGACGACAACGAGCATGAACGGGCGGCGACCGTGGAGGCAGTTCATAATGGTCCTCTACGCCACCTCGTTCCTTATTCTGGTGCGGTCGATTTTCCGAGTGGCCGAGTTTGCCGAGGGACGGGACGGCGTGCTTCAGACTACAGAGGTGTATTTGTATTGTCTCGACACATCGCTCATGTTCCTTTGCGCTGCGGCTTTCAATGTGTGGTTTCCAGGGCGCATCGTTTCGCCTATTACTTTCAAGGATGAGGAGAGGTTTCCTCTTGGGGCTGTGTCGAATCAGGAGGATGATGGTGCGTTCAGGCTTCGTAGGTAGTTTGAGCCTGGAGGTTTAAGAAATGGAAGTGGTTTATGGGGGTCTGTTCATGAAGTATCTCACTACCTCATGCTTCACCTGAACCTCAAGAGCCGAAAATTTGAGGATTTAAGTATTCAGAAATGGAAGTCAGAAATTGTGGTCCAATTTAACTAGTTATTCAACCTATATTTCCACAGCGGCATCCGGCGTTTACAAGGTCTCTATCGTTCGCTTACGGACACGGCTCTGCCACTTGAGAAAGTGCTTGTGGCAATGTGGCATGGAATCCATTTTTCCGAAGCTCTCCCTTCACATCCTTACAACGGAAAGTTCTTCGGTAACCTCTGTCTGTTGTTATACCTTGGCTTCGCAAAACCTCAACGCATCGCCCTTGGAACCACTCGCAGGAGCCAACTGAACTGTCGTACTTTCCGCCACTTGGTTCATCTCGTCAAGAGTGTACAAGTCTTTGTGCTTTTGAGAGAGACTTTCATCGAGCCCGTTGAATAGAAGCGCCAGAGGCGACGATTTCCATCCCATTTGTCGCTGTCTGTCATCCCCACAACTAGAGCGTTGTTTCAGTAGCACCGAAACTGAGAATGTCCACTGCAGCACTAGTAATGAAGCCAGGTATGCTATCCAGTGCCAATTCACGTATATACACGTATAAACGGTAAGAGTAGTGCCTATGGATGTTCGAAGGAGATCCGGGTCAAGAAGCCCTGTGTATTCGTCATTGATGTCTCCATAGGGCTGGTTTCGAATGGCTGCTGTCATCGAGTTCGCTAAGCCGCGTGCCATGTTTTCGACCGTTGAAAAGTTGCCCGCACCATTAGAGTAGATACGTTTCAGCCATTCTGGGCCTTCATACAGGCTTATGTCGTCAGATAGGCTGCCTGTGACTGTGGTGTCGAGAAGAAGCTCTAGCGTTGAAATAATCCCTTGCCATGAGCTTGAGTCTATTGCCCAGACGCATTCTCGTGGAAATGACTTCATTGTAAAATTTTGCCACTTGAACCGATCTTCAGATCCAACCCTGTATCGATGACCGTCTACTGATGCGACTCGAACGGTGTGAGGCGCCCCATTTGCCTCTGCTGTACACAGCCGTTCCTTGCCGTCGACGAGGCTCGTTTTGGTCAAAAGTGCCCACAGCATCTCCTCCTGGGAGAAATGTCCATGGGGGTTGTAGTTCAAAGTTCCCTCAAGCTCTGGGCGCTCTGTTTCACGGTAAACACCGTCTTGGACGCTTCCGTTATAACGCTTTACGCAAGCATCCAGCCTACACCGAGAGGCAATGGCTATGGTTGAAGATTGCCAGCCTTCTTTGCAGCTAGGATCAGGATTGACAACCATCAGAACGTCAAAGCTGTAGAAAGGTACAAAAGGTCCTTCATCGTAGCCCAAAAGTTTAGTTGTGGACTTCAGCGAAAGCTTTGTTGAGTTCCATGCACTGTACACTTCAGTACTTCCGCCATTCGTACCATTGAATGAATCAAAATGCAGTCTCCAGACGGAATGTCCTGAGATGTCAGGATCGTCGGAGCGCGTGATTTGTTCTGTGATATCTTGACAGGAGTGACATATGGCCAGAGAAGAGAAATAGCTGCCATGGCCCTCCCCCGTAAAGTTGCAATTACCCGTAGGACATCTAAAATTGATCATGGCAGCTGTTTCCTGGGGTTGAATGAGTCCTTGTTTGATGGCCGATTCCATGATGGCACCGAGTGGCCCGCCTGGTTCCGAGTCTGAGAAGTAAAGAACTGGCTCATTACGTATACGACCGGCTGAGTAGTTGTTTGCTCTCGGAACCTCTGCTAAGCTGGCGTTGGCAGATTGCGTGGGAAGTAGACATCTTTTATGTTCGATCATAGCTTGAGAAATGGGGTCGATTGCGAGCGCTGCTACGGTAATGAGAGCGCCCAACCCAGCCAGATATCTTACGTAGGCATGTTAGTATATTGGCTGGCAAATATCGGTGTCTGAGATCAGGCACCCTGACAAGCAAAGTGATTACTTGTGCAATAACTTACGTTCTCTGTACCTGGAACACTCGCTTGATGATCAGCATCAAGGAGCCCCAAGGTCCACGAGTAGCATCGTCATAAAGAACAATGTCGGCTAACCTCCGCGGGCGCTGGAAGCAATCCCACTTGAGCTGACCGATGCCTGTTATTCATGTTGGTGTCAGCGGCAAGGAGTTTTCTTCGAACCCTCAAATTTGCTCCAGAACTACACACCTTCAGCAACCGGCATCATTAGAGACGCCTTGAAAATGGCAGTGAAGACAGCAACCATGGTATTGATCGAGATCAGGTCTGGCCAGTGAGGCAGTGGCTTGCCGTCGTGAAAGGCCAAGATTATGACAATCGCGATGAGACAGCCAATAGCGAGCAAGCTACTCAATATCTCCATCCACCAGGTTTTCCATATACCTATAAAGTATTTTGGTTCGACAGTTCTCATACGAACGCCTTTCATGTGACACTCTTCTAAGGCGATTGTTTTATCGCCCCTTCGGCCTCGATTACGTAGCTGACTGACAGAAGAGGTCAGTGATGTTTTGATGCCTGTTGCAAAGTGATATATTCTGCGATCACCGTCGCGAGGGACCGCAGCAGGAGGTGAGCTTATAAAAGGAGGGTTCGAGCAGTTAGGCGAGTATGGATCCGGAACTTTCGCGCACTCGGTTGTTGCGAGACTTAACGAACTGCTATCTCTTTCTGACGATGCCGTGTTGTGCCTGTCGGAGAACACTGACGTGGAAAGCGAACGATGGTCATCTTGAGGGGTGTGGGTCGGAGACATGTCGTTGCAGATGTACAGATATGGGTTGTTGATGCTCGAGAATGTGTTCAGGCACAGTCGATGCTTCGATGATTGAGCGGCCTTTTTCCGGGGTCTTCAGAATCGAGGTTTCGTCTTTATGTCGTATGGATCTTCCTCTACCTTACCCAATAGCAAGACTACCCTCTGCGTCTAGCCCATCGCCTCTTGGTTGTTTGACACGGGAACGACTTGTCGACATTGATCTGACGATGGTGTCACTTGGCCAATCACAATTGTAGCTCCACAAGTGCTAAGCGACATTGATGGTCGCCCTGTGCGATGTATACATGCAGGATGGCAAATATGGCATGTACAGGGTCGCATCATGAGCGGCCTTGCGAAGAATGGGAGTACATCAGTATCCAGAAGATATGGGATCGAATATCTGTCAGGGACGGGCTCTCTAGCGATCACTTGCTGTCAGTCTCGGGTGTTCCTTACACAGAAAGACATTGTTTCCAATGTTGTGCTACTTGTCTGACGATGTCAGCGAAGTCTGACGTGCGCTGCCTACACTCGTTGTGAAACCTCTAGAGAAAGGCGTACCCGCCTGATCATAAGAACGTCGTATGCGGCTCTGCCGACTATTGGTGGGCAATGGATCTTGTTGTTTGCGAACTTACATCCAGGCTTTCAGTTGAATACATTTTCCCGCCGGGAGTTTCTTGAGGACAGATGTAGACGGGAGCTGATCATGACGCCGGAGAAAGAGACGGCTCTGGAGTTAGGTCTGAATCACATTTTGACTCTGACTACGACGGATCTACAAAAAAACACAGCTACGTTGTTGAACCTCATTGACCGCAATGAATAGGGCGGAGATACCGACAGGTGTGAAAAAGAGTACAATTGTCAGTACCGCAAACTCTAGTTTTTTACCTACCTAGTGTAGACAAGCGAGTGTATGAGCATCGATAATGGTCATAGGTCTCATCGAATGGGTTGAATGTTGAAGGCCCTTGCGCGGAGTAGAGATCCTTGATCATGCTACAAAGAGCTACGGAGGCGAGACTGGGAAGGTCGTGCGATTCCATCCGTGGGCGTAGGGAGACAACCCAGGGAATAAGTAGGCAACTCAATCATACGATTAGTGAGTGTACATTTTTAATAGGCCAAGACACAAGAATTTATTTAAGTTATAAGATCACCGACTTGCGAAACCTTAATCGAAGTCTGCCGAATTGTGCAAATGATCTCAACGGGTAGGTAGAACTTGGGAGATGGTCAATCGACGCACGATCGCTTCGGACGTCTCGCTTCTTATCAGAACCCGGGAACCCGCATTTCGCTCCTTACTAAGGACCGAAATCCCATGCTTCAGCAAGGCTCTGTGCCCGCGTTGCACACGTACCACCAGGAATCACACATAGAATACTCGTTCTTGTTGAATGGATACTGGCAGCGTTGCCTACTAGATGATGCAGATTTCACTTATAACAGCTTGATGTCATTACTTTGTCTGCAATAAATGCTGTGCTTTCTCAGCAGAATCAGTAGGTCTTTCTAACCGTTCACTATGCGCTGAGGCTAGATGGATCCCATCGTCACACGCACCCCTCGCAAGTATGAACGAGTTTTCACGCTCTCCTCAACCCGGATCAGTTGATTGTCTGAAGCATGTTTTTTCATAAACCATCTGGTCAGAGATGTTGTAGGTATCCCTGCGGCAAGTTCTACACGTTTGCGATAGGCTTCGAAAACGTTCCCCGAGACTTCTCGTGCAGCGTCATCGACTGAGCTGGAAGACATCGATTTCCTACTGCAGAAACCACATCGCGTCTCGAATCAATCCACGAACATATTAAGGTAATGGAAGTGAAGCAAATAAGACGCCTTGGACCCTGCCCCAAGCATATTGTAAGTTAGGTTGAAGGGTCTAATTTCGAGCATGTGTGGTAGCCCGAACTGACTTTTCCGAAATCTTAGCTCCGAGTGGCCTTTAGAGTTGAGATTACCACCTGATCGGTACACTACAATAAACCGTACGATTCAGTTGATTGCGTACGCTCCCGCTATACAATGGTGCATGTGGCTTAGTGCCCGGTGCTCAGCCTGGGCCTGTGTCACTAGTAGATCCCTGCCGACAATGCCATAAAGGGATGGACGCCCTACACTCTTTAACCAATGCATAAAAATCCCGTCTAGGGACGAGCTTAAAGAATGGTGACATCCTCTGTCCCACCTTTCGTTTCGCGATGCTCTGGAGGCCACCGATGCCATCGATAAGCTACTTGCATCTACTCGTCTGACAGCTTTGAGTCCACAGTAGCTTGTGCTATTTTGTTGCTCAAAGCCCGGCATGGAGTCGGCAACTGTTGAGGCACCGCCGATTCCACGCAAGCCATCATGCGTTCTTTGCAAATCGCGGAAAGTGAAGTGCGATCGCGAGAGCCCGGCGTGCGGAGGCTGCGTCAAGGTTCGTGATCCGTGAAAGCACTCTCCCCTCAAAGATACTTGCTTGAAGATCTAACAGCAAGTCATTGGTAATTCAGTTAGGCGTGGAGTGTGTACCACGCGAAAACTCAAAGACACGGAACCGGAAGAAGCCCAATGTTGAGCTTCAACGAAGACTCGCGCGATGTGAGGAACTACTCCAACAGTTCGTGGCTGCAGAAGAGCGTGAGAAGAGTAGTGAGGGCACCCGTACCGAGCCTAGTCCGAAAAGCAATACAAGTACAAGGATTGAGGATCACGATCGGAGCCGGGATCGCGAAATGCAAGCGCTTGAGAAGTCTCTGGGAAAGCTCGTTATCGACAAAGGGTCTGTCAGGTTTACTGATAGCACCCCTTGGGCCACAGTATTCGATGAGGTAAAAGCTCTATCAACGGTCACTCGCCAACCAAATGTCTGACAATCTGTCTGCCTTCATTTAGTTACAAGCCATGAGAGCAATCGTGGAGGACGCCGAGAGTCCTACGAGCCTATCGAGCCTACCCGAAACGACGACGATTCAACAACCGTCCATTGCGAATGAGGCAAACATCATGGACGTCAGGGAGCCCAGTGCCCGCAACCCGCAACATCTGCATCCGCCTCCGAGTCATGCCATCCTGCTATGGCGGATGTTTGTAGATCGAGTCAACCCGATAACGAAACTTATTCACGTGCCGTCCACGCAACGTCATCTGGTCCAGGCCACGGCGACTCCGCCATCTTTGCCGCGAGACACGGAAGTTTTGTTCTTCTCGATCTATGCGTGTGCTGTTGGTTCGATGAGGCCAGAAGAATGCACCAGGTTACTGGGCCAGTCGAAGATAGAGCTTTTAGATCGGTTCTCGAAGATCTTGCGAAAGGGGCTCTATCGTGCGCGCTTCTTGGAGAAGCCCACTTTCGTGCTTTTGCAAGCACTCGTACTTCAACTAGTACGGAAAACCTCGCGCATTGTTTTGGACCTGCAAAGTGTCGCACAAGTCCATGCCATTTCACAAGGTTGAACGTCCAGCTAAGTCAAGTTTCTAACAGGTTGTGATTCCGGATCGAGAGAGTGCCCACGCGAATTGGGTCATGAGCGGCGTCTGTATTCGAAGTGCCCAACTGTTAGTATCCCTATTACAGGGTAGTTAGTTCGAACCGTGGGTTAACGAAGAGATTAATTAAACTATATAAATTTCTATATAAGTATAAAAAGGAGGTTCTAACTATAAGTTAAGCTAGTTACGATAATCGTAAATAAGGCCCCTAATTAGCCCCTATATAATTAGCTATATACTATAATTAAATTAAATTTTTAATTTAATACTAACTTTCTCTTTTTTTTATTAATTTACTTATTATAATTAGAAATATAATTTAACCTCGGGCCTATTTATTAAGTCGTTTCCTTTTTTTCTTTTTTTTTACTTTTTTTATATAACTTATCCCTCTATTTATATATTAACTTTTTTATTATTTATAAATTATTTTAACCTCTTATTAAGTATTATTTTTATAAAAGCGTTAGCGAAGTTATTATTTTTATTAATTTAATATATTTTAAAAATCTTGCGTTTTTTATATAATTACTTAAGGGTTATAATATTAATTATAAGCCTCTTTTTTTTTTTTTTTTTAATTTAATAAGGTATTTATATAATAAATAGGAATTAGTATAAATAACCGTTAAAATTAATAAAAAGTTAAATATTACGACCTAATATATATAACTAAAACTAGGGCCCGCCCCGCTAGCTTATAACGACTATAGTATACTATATATATAAAAAAACGAGAATATAAGGTAACTCTTATAAAACGAAAGAACTATAAATAAGTTATATATAAATAAAAAATAGTAATTACGTAATAAAATAATTATTATAATTACTCTAAGTAAGCGCTTATTAATATTTACTAAGTAATTACTTAGTAAATAAGAGTAATTATTAATAAAAGATATATTTATAGTTAGACTTATATATAATATAAACTTAAACTAGGCTTAAGAATAGACTTCTTATAGCTTTTTTAATAATTAACTTAGTATTAGATTTTATAATTATTTTTAACTATTTTTACTAAGAACCCCTTTTAATAAAATTATAATTAATTACTAAAGCCTTACTTACCCTATAACTTATAAATATAGTTTTAAAAAAACTATTTATAATTATAATATTACTTATTTAGTACTTATAACCTTAACTTTTATTAATATAACTTATTATAACTAACTAGTTATAATATTTTAATTATTCTTATTTAATAAATTAACCCTACGAGACTTACTAAGTAATAAAATAAACGACGATATTTTTTAAAACCCTAAGTACCCCTTTATCTAACTCTAAATAACTCGTTAACTTAGTTAGTAAGCTAACTAGGGTCGAGGATAATAAAATACTTAATATTACTTATAACTCTAATAGTAATATAGTTTTTAAAAAAATAAACTATAAAAAAATATAGTATATTATTAAAAAAAGTAGTAAATAAAATAAAGAACTCGTAGAACTTTTTAATAATAACTCTATTTAAATAGCCGTAACCTTAGTTAAAAATAATAAAAATATCGCTGCTCTTTAAAATATAGTTAATAAAGCTATAACTAACTTAGGAATTAAAAAAAAAAAATAAACGACTTAGAATAAAAAGTTAGAACCCTTTAAGTTATTATTAATATTATTAAGACTTTTATAAATAAATAAAAAAAACTTAAACTTAATATACTTATTACTTTTAATAAAACTACTAAACGTTTTAAGGGATTCCTAATTTAAATTAGAACTTACTAAACGTTTTATATTACTAACTTCTATAATAAAACTAAATAAGTTATTTATATAATAACCTTCTTTAGGGAACGAGCTTTAAAATAGTTCGAACCTTTTTAAAAAGAATTTCTTAATAATAATAGCTATTTACTTTATTATAAAGAGGAAATTATAAATATTTTTAATAATATAGTAAGATTTTAAAATACCCTTAAATCCCTATTTTAAAACCCTAATAAAAAGTAACAAGCTAAAAAAACTTAGCTAATTTTTAATAAATTAAGTTTACCTCGTACTACGCTACTAAGTTTAAAAAACTCGTAATATAACTTAATTTTACTAAGGAAACTTATATCTTTTTATTTTATTAAAAACTAAAAAATAAAGTTAAGGATAAACTTAATAAAATAAAAATACTAATAGAATTTTTATAATATATCGAGCTTATTATTAAAATCGATACTTAATTATATAAATAATATAAAAAAAAAAGAGAGATACGACGCCCTTAAGCTAACTCTAATAAAAAATATTAAAACTACAATAAACTACTAAGTAACTATTAAAATAACCTAAGAAACTAGTAATAATAAAGCACGTTTTATAAATAATATAAAGGATTTATAGACCTTAATATTACTAAATATAAAAAACCGTAATAAAAAAAGGACTTTAAATATTATAACTACGATAAGTTAAGATATATAGCTAGAAATTATTAATAACCTAAGTATATTTAATACTAGCTTATTTTAAAAAAACGAGTTAATATCGTAAATAAAGAAGTCCCCTATAAATAACTTTTATAAATAGCTTATTATAATAACGGCTACCTTACTTATTAAAATAATAAAAAATAAATAAAATAGTACTTAAAATAATTAAAAAATATAGGACGATCCGGATATAATATTATATTACTTCTTATTAAAACCCTAATAATAATAATAAAAAAAAATACCCGCTTACTAACCCCGCACTTTTAAAAAAAATAATATTAAATATATTACTATACTTTTTTAAATTTATAAAAATATAAAAAAAAAACTAAAATAGACCTTATTATAAAAGATATATTTTACTTTTTTAAAGGATAAATTAAATAAAATCTCCTAGCTAATATAAAAAAATAACTCCTTAAATTTAAAAAAAAAGGACCTAATATTAAAAAAATTATAAATAGCCTTGTTAATATAATATAATAAAACTATATAAACTAAAAATAATTTACTAAATTTAAAAAAAGACTTAAATTAAATAAAATCCTAACTAAGTCTATTTATATAATATAAAAAGTAAACGGTAATAAAAAATTTATTTATAAAGTTAAAGAGTAGCTTAAAAACCTCTTATATAAAAATAAGATCGAAGTACTTAAAAAACCGATTCTTAACTTCGGAACTACGAAAAAAAGAAAAATTAATTTTAATTTTAAAAAAAAAAAATATTAATATAAGAACTAGTTCTTTTTACTTTAACAAAATAAAATTATTTTATAATTTAGACGAACTTCGTAATATTACCTGACGACGTACTTAGATAAAGATCGATTATAAAATACTACTTAATATTAATAATATTAATTTTAAAAAAAATAACGATAAACTACGGTATAAATATATTTATTTATTTAAAAATAACTAAATTATTTAGTTCTATAAAACTAAAAAACGTAAAAAGGTTATAATAACCCCCTATATAAATAAAGATTATTCTCTATTTAACCCCACGGACCCTTTTTATAAGGAATTATTTTAAGTAAAATACTTAGATAATAAATACTTTTAGTACTTTATATATAAATAAAATAGCCGTTTTTACTTATAAAAGCGTAATAATAAACTTATTAAAAATATTTATATAAAAAACTAACTACTTAGCTAGATATTACTAAGCTTCGATAATAATAATAAAGTAATATTTAATCTAAACCCTAACTTCTTTATAAAGTACTTTAATAGTAAATATATAGAATAAGAAAACTATAAATATAATTAATACTAAATTTATTATATTAAAAAAGCTAAAGTATAAAAGAAATAATAAGAACTATATAAGTAGGGTACTTAATAAAAAAAGCGTATATTAAAAAACTAAAAAAGCTAATTATAAAAGAATAATAAGAGGTAAGGATAAAAAAAAAGTTCTTATATATAACTAAATAACGTAACGACGCATATTTATAAATTAACCTCAATATTTATAAACGAGGACTAAACGCTATTATTAATAATAACATATAAAAAACCTATATTTTATTAAGAATAATAAACGAACTTAATTTATTATAAATATAAAAAGACGATCTATATTAATTATAAATAATAAAAAGAGAACGAGTTAATTATAACTATAAATATATTAATTAAGAGACCGTATACTTCTTAATATATATTAATAATTAGTTAGAATAACTCTAATATAATATTATAAAAATTAGAAATATTAACGTTATCTTAAGAATTTCGTAGTTACGAAAATATAACTTATAAATAAATTAGATTAATAACTAGGTCCTTTAGGAAAATTTAGTTACTAAATAACCTAAAAAAAAAAAGGGTTTAAATAGATTTTTAATAATTCTTAAAGAACGAGAATAAATATAATATATAGCTTTTATTAAAATAGTAAAAAGCTTTAAGAAGTTCGTATATAGTACTAATAATTAAAAATCGTAACGACTCTAAACTATACCTGAAGAGTACTAAATATATATAAAACTATTTATAAAACCTAAAGAAATAAGATTACTAAAATATAGTAATTAGAATATAAAAATCGAACTTAAAAAAGAAGCGTAACCTAGGTTCTATTTAATATACTTAATAAACTAAAAAAAATAAGAATATTTTAATAAATATATTAATAAGAAGCTTAAAAAAAGATATATTTAACTATCGAATTCTCTTATAAAATTCCCCTTATTTTTATACTAAAAAAGGGTAGAAAATTAAAACTTATTATTAATTATAAAAAACTTAACGAAATTATAAAAAAGAATTATTACCCTTTACTACTTATTACTAAGCTTAGAAATCTATTTTATAGAGCTAACTAGTTTACTATTATAAATTTTAAAAAAGTATTTAACTAAATTTAAATAAAAAAAGGAGATAAATAAAAAACGGTATTTTAAACTTATAGAGGACTTTTTAAATACCTTATTATACCCTTCGGACTTACTAATACTCCAATAACTTTTTAAATAATAGTTAATTATATATTCCGGGAGTACGTTAATATTTTTATTATTATTTATATTAATAACGTTCTTATTTTCTCCCCCGATTTTAAAATATATAAGAAGTATATTTATATAATATTTTAAAAGCTCTAAAATACTAAGCTATATACCGAACCCTCTAAGTATAAGTTTTATATATAAAAAATAGACTTCTTTAAATATACTATTATATTAAAATAGATTTATATATAAGTATTAAAAATAAAAATAATTAAGGACTAGCTTATACTATAGAACGTTAAGGACGTATAAGGATTTTTAAAATTCGTTAACTTTTACTAATAATTCCTTAAAAACTATATTAATATAATTAGACCTCTTAATAACTTAATATAAAAAAATACCCTATTTATTTAGGACCCTAAGTATAAAAAAGTATTTATTAAAATTAAGAATATAGTCGTCTCTAAACTAGTTATTATAATCCCGGACCCCTAAAAACTTTTTAAAATTAAAACTAATATTTTAGATTTTACTATAAGAGCGGTCCTAAAATAACGAAATAAGTAAAAAAAGCTTTATTTATATTATTTCTATTTTAAAATATTTTATAAAATAGAATTAAATTAATAAATCTATAATAAAAAACTAATAATAATTATTAAAGTATTTTAAAAATAGAGACTATAGTTATTTAGAACTAAATACGAAGTTATAGTTTATATAAACTATAAAAACTTTATAAACTTTATAATAAATAAGAACTTAAATAAATAATAAGTTAAATAGAGCGAATTCTTATTTAAATATAATTTCTAAATTATTTATTAAAAAAGTTTAAAAAGTAATAGAGCGGACGCTCTTAGTAAAAGACCTAATTACGAAGTCGTAGTCTTTAAAAAAACATAAATTATTCTTAAATAAGAGAAGGATAGTAGTTTTATACTAATTATAAAGCTTTTTATAATAGCTAAGAGGATTAATACTAGCCTAATTAAAAAAATAACCCCTAAGCTTATTATAAAATTTATAATATACTGGTATATAGTTACTAAGGAATTACTAAAATATAAAAACGGATTCGCTAGTATTATAATAAATCCGCTATATATATTAAAATTATAAAAGTAATTAAAGACTACGTAATTTATAAAAAAAATAAGAATAGCTTATATAAACCTTATAACGAGCTATAGCTATTATAACTACTAATAAAAATATAGTATTTAATTATATAAAACTTTATTATTAAACTACCGAAGTCTAGAGAACTATTTACTAAAATATAATATAATAATATCTTAGTTATAATTAATTAACTTACTAAGTTTACGTACTTTATTTTTTATAAAAAGTTTAAGTATTATAAAAGACTTAGCATATATATTTACTAAGGTTATACTTTTAAACTACGGTTTATTAAAAGAAATTATTTTTAATAAAAATAAGCTATTTATTTTAAAGTTTTAGAAATTTCTAATTTCGTAACTTAATATAAACTATAAACTATCGACGTTATTTTACTTATAAACCGATAAATAAATAAAAAAGATTAACTAAATTTTTAAAATATACCTTTGTTATTATATAAATTATAACTAAAATAATTAAGTAGTACTTTTATTAATAGCTTAGTTTATATATAATAATATAGTTAGTAAAAGTATAAAAGAATCCCCGTTTTATCTTAATTACGGATTTTAACTAACCGTATATAAAAAAGCATAATAAGGACTATAAGCTATAAAAACTATAATAAACGTAAGTAAACTTAAAAAAATTTATAAATAAACCTTACTAAACCTCGAGTTTATATAATAGTATATGGCAGCTTGCCCATCCCGAATTAAATGGCAGTTTTCGTATCGAAATTACTATATTGCGTTGAGCGCGTGCTTGGGATATATTGCGCGTATTGTGTAGTTAAAAAGTGTACTGTATCGTGTGATTTCCCTTGAAAGCGTGATCCCGTTAAGGTCGATCTTTTGTGCCTGTAAAGCCGGAAAAAAAAACCACTACATATAATAGTATATAAAAAAAAACGCGGATAAATTAAGGATTAAAAAACTATTTTTAAAAAAGGGAAATAGTATTTATTTCCTTTACTATAATATTAAAATAAAGTAACTAAGTAATAAATTAGATTATAAAAAACTTAAACCTTTCGAAATTATTAAAAAAGTCTTATTAGTTAATTACGAATTAAGACTACTAAATATAATATAATACTACCCTATTTTCTATATCTTACTATTTAAGCTTATACTAAGAGGCTAATATATAGAAAATTATATTATTATTAAACTAAACTAATTAAAATATAAAGTTAAACGAATTATTAATTATAAAAAAAAAATAAAAAAAAAAAATACTTTATTAAATAAAAAAACTACGGATATAAAGAAAATATATAAGAACTTATTATAAACCTCTAGAACTCTTAGGAATTCTTTTTAAAATACTAAAATTAAAATTAAAACTAAAACTCCTAATTATTATAGTATCCTAATTAATTACTCCGAAAGTATTATTAAATTATATTTCTCGCGCAATAGCCGATTTATCCTTATTAATAATATTAAAAAGATTAAAAATTACTTTTTCTTTTTTAAATACTATCCTTTTCTTTTTTTAAAAATAATCTAATTTTAATAAAAACTAATTTATTTTAGCCTGCGCATAATATAAAGCCTTTACCCATTTTTAAAAAAAAAGCTCCTTTATTTCTTCTTTACGTTTTAGTTTATTAGCTTTAAATAAAAAATAATCTATTATAAGTATAATTAATATAAAAAAATACTAATAAAAAAAATAACTTATAATTATATATAGTACTAATAGTCGCATTATAAAAATAATTACGACGTATATATTTATAATACCTTAATTTACTTTTTAATATCTTATACCTTTACCTTAATAAATAATAAAATAAGTAAAATATTACGATTTTAAATCCTCGCTCTTTAATTTTAAAAATAAACTTTAGTTAATAATATATCGAAAATCTAATAAATATCTTAGCATTTTTTAAAAAAATTATTTAACGAGCCCTAACTTAAGCTATAATAACTTATTTATAAGTTTATAAAAACAAAACTTTTAAAAAAGAGACCTAATATTATAACCTAATATATATAACTAAAACTAAGGCCCGCCCCGCTAGCTTATAATAACTATAATATACTATATATATAAAATAACGGGAATATAGGGTAATTTTTATAAAATAAAAGAACTATAAGTAAGTTATATATAAATAAGAAATAATAATTATATAATAAAATAATTACTACGATTATTCTAAATAAGCGCTTATTAATATCTATTAAATAATTACTTAGTAAATAAAAATAATTACTAATAAAAAATATATTTATAATTAAACTTATATATAATATAAACTTAAGCCGGGCTTAAAAATAGACTTCCTATAGCTTCTTTAATAATTAACTTAGTATTAGATTTTACAATTACTTTTAATTATTTTTATTAAGAACCCCTTTTAATAAGACTATAATTAATTACTAAAGCCTTACTTACTTTACGACTTATAAATATAGCTTTAAAAAAGCTATTTATAATTATAATACTACTTACTTAGTACTCGTAGCCTCAACTTTTATTAACATAACTTACTACGACTAACTAGCTATAATATTAAATCGATTAATAATCCTCTTTAATATTATTAAAATTATATAAGTAAAATTAATATCGTTAATTATATTATAAACTTTTAATACTAAGATACTTCTTATTACTTACTTATTTTTAATTAACGAATAGTAAATTATATTATTATATATAGTAAATTCGCTCTTACTTATATTCTTATTAACTAAGATAATAATATACCCTAATTATAAAATAAAATTATTATTATTTATAAATAACTTATTAATAAAAACGTAAAGTTTATTAATAACGAGGTTAATTAAGTAATAAACGAGGCCTCGATTAAGATTTATTTATTATTATTTAAGCTACTTATTAAGTATTTTAATATTTTATTTATTTAGTTCTATAGCTTACGCTATTTTAATATAATTAAAAATTACCTCGGGCTAATATATATTTATAATATATACCCCTCGCGCGAGCTTAGTTTTATATTATTTTTTAATATTAATTATATTTAAGTTAATAAGAGTAAATGTTTTATTTTACCCCTTTTATTAAAAAATAATAGTTTTCTTTTTAATTATAAGAATTCTATTATTAAATATTAATAAATTATTTATTATAAGGACCTCTTTTAGCTTCGTTATAAAGCCCGCTTTTTAAAGCTCTTTATCCTCTTTTTTTATAAAGTTAATATTAAATAGGCTTAATATATCGTCGGTTTATATTTTAATAATTCTAAATTATTTACTTTCTTATTTAGAGATTAATAAGTACGGGTTATATATAAATATAATTATTAATAATTAATTAATATAAAAATCGTAATATATAGTTTATTAATAAGTACCTAATTTTATGAGCCTATATAATAGTTTAAGTACTTCGATAATCGTACTTTTTAAATACTTACTAGCTATTTCCTTTAATAAATAGGCTAGGATTTTTTTTATAAGCCCTATAGTTAATTAAATATAGGCCTAAGTAATATTACGGTTTTAAATTTCGTATCCCTTTTTCTATAGTAATACTATTAATATTATTATTAATTATTAGCTATAGCGCTATACTATAAATAATTAAGTAAGTAGCGTTACCTTTTTAACGTTATTATACCCCTAAATTATATACTTAGATTTTTTATATAGTTAGGGTATTCTTTTTCCCTTAATTTTATATACTATTTATAATTTAAATATGCGGAGATTTTTATATTTTTTAGGGTCGTAGAGGATAAATTAATAAACCCCTCGATTATATAAAGTATTTATTTTAATAAAATCTAATCCTTTATATAGCTTTTTAATAGTTATAATAATACTTTTTTTACGTAGTTTAACTATTAGTTCGAAATCGGCTTTCTTTTTTATTATATAAAAGGTATTAATTACTTCGTTATTAATAATAAATTACTACGTTAGGGCTTGCCGTTGTGGTTTTTTATAACGTCTTATTAATAGTATTAATACCTTTTTAGTAATTTCCTTTTTTTTATTATTTATTAGTATTATTATAACGACTTTATTAAGGATAATTTCTTATACCTCTACTACTAGTTATATAGTTTCCTTTAGTTCTTTTTCTTTTTATAAGCTAGAAATTACTTCGATAAAATCTATATAATATAGTTTAATTATAGTAATTAATATTTCGAATAGCTAATTATAATTTCTTATAACTATATAAAAATACTCGTTAATAGAAATTAATTTATATAACTTAGCCTATTACTAAGTAATTTTATACTAAACTTATATATTTAAATTTAAAAGTATATTTAAATTATCCCCTATATTAAGCCTATTACGTATAATAATTACTTTATTAACTTACTTTTTTATACTTATTTTACGTAGTACTTATATTATTTTTTTAATTACTTAGGCTTATTAACTTATATTTAGTAACGGTAATAAGGCTAAAGTCGTCCTTAAGTATGTTCTAAATATTAATAATATTAATATAAGACCGTTAGGTCTTATAGTATTATTATAGTATTTAAGTACTATTTAGAGGTATTTATTATTAATAAAATCGGGATTTTTCTTTTTAATAATCTTAAACGCCCTTTTTAATTATTAATATACCCTTTTTATTTTTTTAATATTATAATACGCTTCTATAAGTACGATTTTTAATTATATATTATAAGCTATTATATTTTTTCTAAATTTTATTAATTTAAAACTTATACTAGTATTAGTTCTAATACTATTTAGTAATCCTTAATATATATCGATCTAGTTTTTTTATAGGGCTATTTATACTATTTTTATTTATAAATCCTAGAGGAATTACCCTACTTAAAATAATATAGCCTCGTTAATTATATATAGGACTAGTTAACTATTTAAATAGAAAATATCGATAACGATTTCTTAATTAAAGTTAAGCTTATTACGTAATTTAAATTTAAATCTATATAGGCTCTACGTATTTATTTAGTATTAATAATATACTTTTATTAACTACTTTAGTACCCCTATTTTAATATCCTTATTATTTAATTACTTTAAGAAATTATATAGCTTCGTAACTAATAAATACCTAAATCTCTAATATAATTATTTAAGCTTATTTTTTATTAAGTAATTAAATAATTTTATATTATTAATAAGCCTTATAAACGCGTACCCCTATTATTATTTAACTATTTTAAAATACCTATTATTAAAAATTCTATTCCTCGTATTATTAAATATAATACCTAGTTAATCTATATTTTTTAAATATAAGAGAAATAAAGTATTAATAAGTAAAATATAAAAAGTTATTATTTTAAAATACGTTTCTATTTTTATTATACTTAGGGTAACGATTTTTTTACTTAGGCTAAAACTAATTCTTATAATACTCGCTATTAACGTATTAAATATTATTAATACGATTTTTTATAGTACTTAGAATTACCCTTTTTTTCTTATTAACTATTATAATACCCTAGTATTTAGAATAATCTAATAGAAATTATTTAAGCCGTACTTTTTATTTATATAAAATACTTATACGGGCTTAGTATTTAAATAATCTAAGTAATATAAAAAGGACCCCTCTAGCTATTTTTAAAATTATTTAATACTATTTTCTTTTTTTAATATTAATAGAAATAGTATTTTTTTTTAAAATATTAAGAAAATAGAATTCTATATTATTAAATTCGTCCTTTTATTTACTTTTATATCTATTATTTAAGGGACTTTCCCTTATTATTTATAAATAAAAGCCTACTTATTAAAAGCTTTTATTACTTTTTATTTATTTAGTTTTATATATTTTTTAAAAGCTAATAATATAAAGAATAAGTAGTTAATATTATTAACTTTATTATAATCTAATTTATTAATATAGGGGGCGAGATTTCTTTTATTTTTTAAATTTTTTAAAAAGGGCGGATACTCTAAACTATTATTTTAGCTATTATTACTAAGTTTTATACCCCTAGATCTACCCTTATATATAACAAGGAATTAGCTAAACTAACGAGGGCTAGTTTTACTATTTATTATTCTTAACTTTTTATATTATTTATATAATTTAATACGCTCTTTTTTAAAATAGTTACTTAATTAATATTTATTTTTTTTATAAATAAAGTATTATCTTTTTTATTATTCTATTTACGAGTTGAATTTTTATTTATTTAATAAATCTAGGCCTCTTTATTAATAATTACCGTACTTAGTTTTTTTTTTTTTTTATTATATATTTAGTTAATTTAATATTATTAATAAGGGCTATTATATTTTTAAAAGTAGGTTTAGTATAGTATTTTTATTTTAATATTAAAATTAAATCTTAGTTTTAAATAAAATATTTTATAGTTTTTAAATACTTAGTATAGGGTTATTTTTATTTTTAATATATACTAAACTATAGTATAAAAATATCTAATTTTTTATTTATTAGTCCCCTTATTTAGCTAGGTTTTTATTAGCTTATTGATTTAATTAATAAGCTTTTTTAGGATTTCTATTTATAATTTTTTTTTTATTATTCTAATTATAAATATAAAAAGAATTACTCGTAGTTTAAATAAGAGCTCTAGATTCTTATTATAGGTCTCAAAGTAGCTTCGGATTATATTAATAATACTAAAAAAGTTATTTTAATTAAAATTACGTACTACTTTATAATAATAATTAAAGGCTTTACTTACGAGTATAATATTAATTATTAAATAATATTAATATTCCCTAATCCTAACTTTTTTATAATAATTATAAAATATTATTAAGGTTTTTTATAAAACCTCGTACTTCCCCCTAAAGTATAATTTTTTTTTAAAAAGATTTCTTTAAGATTTATAAATTATTTCGTATTTATTATTATATTTTTAATATTTATATATAATCCCTACGTTATTACGTATTATTAATAACTTTAGGTTATTTATTTCTTTTTTTATTAACTAATTAGTACCGAATTTTATATTAGTAATAGCGACGAGCTATAGATCGAAATAGGTAAAATTATTAATTATTATACGTCTAGTACTATATTTTATTTTTATATATCTTTTTATAATAATAAATTATTATTAGTAATTACAAAAAGTAATAGAGAAGTCGCTGCTTCCGCTCCAAGTCTGGCGGCACACCTGTTTGGGTATAGCGTCCTCGCCGCTCTACACTTGCATGCCACCGAATTGCGCTTATAAATACTTCATCACGCCAGCTTGTA